>NC_134488.1:53324947-53442447 GCF_040206685.1 Ascaphus truei | reverse complement strand
GTGTGTGGGGGGGGGGGGGTCAGTGGATCTGTGTTTGTGGGGGGGTCAGTGGCTCTGTGTGTGTGTGTTTGTGGGTCAGTGGCTCTGTGTGTGTGTGTGTGTGTGGGTCAGTGGCTCTGTGTGTGTGTGGGTCAGTGGCTCCTTGTGTGTGGGTCAGTGGCTCCTTGTGTGTGGGTATGTGGGTCAGGGGCCCCGAGTGTGTCGGTGTGTGGGTCAGTGGCTCTGTGTGTGGGTCAGTGGCTCCTTGTGTGTGGGTGTTATCGGTCAGTGGCTCTGTGTGTGTGGGTCAGTGGCTCTGTGTGTGTGGGTCAGTGGCTCTGTGTGTGTGGGTCAGTGGCTCCGTGTGTGGGTCAGTGGCTCTGTGTGTGTGTGTGTGTGTGTGTGTGTGTGTGTTATGGGTCAGTGGCTCTGTGTGTGTGGGTCAGTGGCTCCGTGTGTGTGGGTGTGTGGGTCAGTGGCTCTATGTGTAGGTCAGTGACTCTGTGTGGAGATAACATTTTTTTAGATCTATTTATTATATATTTATCTTGCCTTTGGCTGTATCCTCCCCTCCAAATTCCGTTAACATGGCTGCGCGACGTCATGTAATGCACATTGCCATAACAACGAGCCCCTCCGTGACGTCACGCGGCATCAAGTTGACATGACAACGGGACGCATTATGGCGCCGAGGCATCACGGGATGCCACATTGTCATGGCAACATGTCACCACCTGACGTCAGTGTCTCGTTGTCATGGCAATGGGGTGCGTCATGTGATATAATTTGTTCTATAAATAATTTTTTAATGTGTCCCGGTTTTTCATTTTGAAAATCTGGTCACCCTAGGTATAAGACAGAAAATACAGACGAGCAAAAAATATAATTAATGAAAAACGATGAACAATAAAGACCAATGAATATAGTCAGGGCAATGACAACATCAATAACCGAGGAAAAATGAGCAAGGAAAGGGGGGTAGAAGAAAAAATGCATGACAAAAATAAAGTTTTAAATGAAGCATCCCAGTCTAAAATCCTCATTTAAGCCATATAGAGACATGGTCCTAAGGTCATAGATGGCTTTGGCCTCCAATTGTAGCAACAGTCTGTTACGGTCCCCACCACGGGTAGATATGTTGGCTTGCAGGATCGGCATACATTTAAGTGACGAGAGACTGTGTCGATTTTGTTTGAAATGTCTTGCCACCGGAAGAAGTTTGAGGTCATCCTCAGTGTTTTGGTCCAAAAGTGCCTTTCAGATTGTTGACCTGTGCACAGCCATGCGTTCCTTAAGCATACGGCTCGTTTTGCACTTGTTACATATATATATATATATATATATATATATATATATATATATATATATATATATAGATCCCATCATGCGTGCATGAACTGCGTGTCTTATTATCACTCTGGAACCTGCACTCTCTATGATCCCTTATCCAATCTCCTGCACCTCAGCGCCTCCCCGTTAGTGGTGATGTCACTACCAAGATGGCCGCTGGGGATTTTCACAATCAACACAAATTCGCTGGATCACCCTACGCATTTCCTGAAGATCTCTCACTTCCTCAGGGGCTTCTATTCCATGCTGTGGGATCCTAGAGGTCCACGAGGTGGTTCTAGCTATACCTGATTGGGTTATATGTGTTTACTGCAGCAAGCACAAATGTGAGTGCAATTGTTTACCACTAAATTAGTTGTGCGTGCGTGTTTGCATTGAAATTTTTGTTCTGTTGTTGCACCTCAGACTAATATTTTTTGTGTGATTTTTTTTGCCTCCAGTAGTGGTTAGTATAGTTTTTTAAACTTTAACATATAGTGATAGGATTTGATCAAATGAAATGTTGGTCTTGATGCAAATCAGTTGCATCTCAGATATTTAATGATATATATACTGTACAGAAGCAAGTCATTTTTCGATATGCAGGGCCAGTAGCAAATCTCTCTGTAGACCAGATGCATTTATCTTATATAGGCAATTAAACCTAACGTTTATGTAAATGAACGTCAGATTATTCATAAGGCATAATCACTATAGAGAATAGTGTAACGTTAACCCATTGCTACTTCTTGAAATAACACATGGTTAAAATTTTCAGGCGAGAGAGAGAGCGATATCCATGGGGGTAGGGAGAGATCCGTCCAAATTAGCCTATATCCTACGCATCTTGGTCATATTCCTTTCTGTGCACAGGTATCTCTTCATGGACAGTATTGTACTGTATAAAGCTTTTACTTACTTTTATATTTTATGCTGAAAATTTTCGAGGAAACTTTACTTCAGAAAAGTTTCTAATACTAATAAAAAAAATCCACAACAAAATCCCAGCATAATAATTCACATTTTCCTTTTATGAGCATGTGTGAATAACTGCTAGCACAAATTCACATATAAAACAACATATGCTAATCTTCATTTGTGGTATAATCAAGATTCCAAAAATTTATTTCAAATTGTTACAGCATTACTACAAAACGAATCAGGAAATCACATTTTTCTTTCAATTTTCAGATAATTTTTGAACAACATTTTTTTCTCTTTTGAAAACAAACTGCACTTTTAGCATTTATCATTGGAATAGTATATTTTACATTCTTTCTTATGCATTGTTTGGTTGTCCTTGCCTTTTGAAATCTGTTAAAAATTGCAGGAAAAGGGCAAGACGATAAACAGGAAACACAGGAAACATCTGAAGTAAGTCCTTGGAGTATAAAGCAATCTTAAGGTCTTGTAGCAGCTAGTGTTACCTCACACATATGACATTTTCTTAACAATTACAGTGTCCTTATGAAGTTCAATAAACATTACAGGCCATAGTAACTAAGCGGTGATATGCTATTAGAAACCTTCCATTGCCAAAATAAACCATGGCTCATATTTACAGTACTGATCAGTCTGCCATAAGACACTTTCTAGTACTGGAAAATACCTTATAGCTTATTGACTTGAGTCAGCTTTAAGATGTCTTAATGGAGTAGGTAGAAGAACATTGTTCAAATATAGTGCTCTAGTGACAAGATTTGTAATAAACAATAATTTCTTGATTGAAGGTCATAGGCTGGGTTTAAGGTATATATAAATGAGTGAGGTATATATGGGTGAGTATATGTGTCTGAGACCTGAATAAATGTCCTGGTGAGTGTGGGTAATGGAGATATATGAGCCCCACCCCCTCACTGCCAATGTGGACTGGTACTGACAACTTGTAATAACACCAATAAAATACCTCTATGTACTGTTTAAGGTACAAACTCACGTGACCTTGCCCATTGTGCCTTCTGGAATGCGTGCTTCTGCCAGTTGAGATGATTCAGGTAGCCACAAGTGTAGAAATGCAGTGCACAGCAAGGAACTGGATCCACGGGACAGCTGCAGTTTGATAAAAATAAAGTTCTTTATTGAAAAAACATGGTGCAGACAGACATGGGTGCAGGGAAAAAAGCCTCTGTCTCTAACGCGTTTCACGCCTGTGTGGCGCTTCGTCGGAGAGTACAGTTAGGTGTGCCATACTAGCCCTCTTATAGTGGTCCCAATTAGCTAAATTTGGAACCTCCGTGAAAATTCATAAACCGGAAGTGACGCGGCTATCTCGGTACACCGGAAGTGACGTGTCGCAATGCGCGAGTCACTGTTGTTTACCGGCTGACTTTGCCTTATTATGCACATCATCTAACCTCTTGGGGAGACTGACAGGGTAAATAGCAATGGAGTTTAAAGTCAAACCGGATGATATATGGGTGCTTTACCAAACCGGAAGTGACGTATCGCTATTTGTTTACATGCTGGCTAGGTAGTCATAGCGACATGTACACAAACCCTGAGGGAGGAAAAAATAGATAATAAAATGAGGGAAAGTGAATCTGGGCCATATTGTCTTTAACTTGATATACCTCTCATCTCTTACGTTAAAAGGCATGTTGTGAGATTAGGTGGTCTTGGTGCCAGAATGTCCATTGCATTCTAGAGCTGCAAATATGGCGCATCAAAAAGGGTTAAAAGTTCAGTGCTACTTAGAACCACAATAAACTGTTGGAAAAGATGGCCTAAATCACTAAAATGTTGAAACTTTAAAAAAAAAAATTAAGTGTAAGTATTATAAAAATAATAATAATTTGTGAATTTAAAGCAGTCACCTCACTTCTAATTTACTCAGATATACAGTTGTGTGAAAAAGAAAGTACACCCTCTTTGAATTCTATGGTTTTACATATCAGGACATAATAACAATCATCTGTTCCTTAGCAGGACTTAAAATTAGGTAAATACAACCTCAGATGAACAACAACAACAACACATGACATATTACATTGTGTCATGATTTATTTAACAAAAATGAGACTGAGACTGTATCAGCCTATAGGCTTTACGAACCCTCCCTCTATCACACATAGAGTTTGGGTTATACTATTAACCTGGAAATATCGGAATTGCATTAGCATATTATATATTTGGGTTCCCAAGTAACTCAATAGGTACATACCTATAAGATCCGAGCTCTCATACTAACCTAGCCTTTTATTGCGTCGTTTTTGTGATGTTCATATATTTTTGTTTGTCCACCTATATTTTATGTAGCATACCTTAATAAAGGTTACATTTTAAGATTATAATCCATTCATCCACCATAGGAATTGAGTGCTATATACAGGGGCTCTTTTTCCTGCTTAGGCAAGTATTGTTTATTGGTGTATCCTTCGCTCCTAGCACCGCTCTACTTAACAGGCTGTAGCAAGAGCTCTGATTCCCTCCTCTCTCCCCCCCCCCCCTTATTGATCCACTGAATTTATTTTCAGGTATCGATCACCCACATACAGTATAAAGAAGAGACTGAACTGTTTTATATTTACTGAAATGTCTTTTTCCAATCTAAACTATATTGCTAAGCGTAAAAACCTTAAAGTATGAATTATTCATGATCAAAACCTATTTAGTTGGAATTTTGCTAAAAAATATATGAATTTATACTTGTATGAATAAAAATATATTTTAAATATAGTACTTTAAGGCTATTGTAAACATCTATCTCATTGTATCTTATTTTGTAAACGTTTAAAAAGATTATTAGATGTTTGTAACATTGATTATGGTATCAATGTAATATTTTATTATGTTTTATCCAAAGTGCGCTCTTATATTTTCATTATGCTGTGAGTTTGTTGATCAAAAAATAATCTGTTCAACATTTTGTGCCCAACTAAACACTAAGCAGACAGCTCCATTGTAGTATAAAAATATTTTTTATATGACATCACAGGTATACTATACACACACTAGGACCTAAGAAGCCATTATTTCCATGACATTCCATATATAAATGTTCCTCTTCCACGTTGATCACATTTGTGACTTCATAGGGTGGCTAGATGGTTCACAGATCATTCTGATGCCTTTAGTACATGCTGGTATAGTATATCACAGTCATACAGCATGCTGGAATTGCAGCAAATAATTAACTAGAAATAGCCATGTTAGTCCAGTTGTGATAGATCACAGCCAGATCATTCCATAAATGACTTAAAAATCCAAATCCTCAATGGAATGTTTTAAAGCACTCAATAACGGAAAACCTTTGAACTCAAAATGATAATACACTTTGACACGAAAACAAGAGGACTTAATGCTGATATTGGGTTTTTAACCCACTAGCATAATTTTTTGCAAATGTTTCTCCCCGCCTCTCTGTGAATTTTACAATTACCCCCCTCTATCCACCTGCATCTCCACCCCCTGCACTCTGCTGATGAATGTGCTGTATGGTCCTGTGTCTCACTATCCATTTCATCAATTTATTGCCCTGTCGGTTTATTCCTTCTCTATATCATCTGCCTTAGATGGCTATTTTGTTTTCCTTTTTTTACATCTGTGTTAAGCTTATGGAATGTTTGTAAATCAGTATTGCTGACCCGAGGAAGAGAGAACGCTGGTAAAACTTGTGTTATATCTATTGCTAGTCCAAGTAAAAAAGATATCACCTCATGTTTTCTGTCTCAAATAAGAGAAACAGAGAGCTTTTCTGGGACCCAGGACGACAGTTTCTACTGGTCCCCAAATAACCCCCCCTCCACCCCCCCAGTGTTGGCGGCCTTGCAAGACTCCCCCTCCATCTCCCACACCCATCTCTCCCTTCTCCCACCCACCTCTCTCGCTTCCACTCCCTTACCGACACCCAGTGTCGGCAGCCTTGCGAGTCCACCCCCTCTCTGTCTCTCCCACCCACCTCTTACTCCCCTACACCTCTCTCCCACATGTCCGACCCCTTTCTTACCCCTCCCACCTCTAACCCCCACCTCTTTCTCTCTTGCCCCCACCTCTCTCACACACATAACCCCCCTGCACATCACCCCCCCCCCCTCTGCACATAACCCCCCCCCCTCTGCACATCACACACTCCCCCTCCCTGCACATCACACACATTTCCCCCCAGCACATCATACACATCATCCCCCCCGCACATCACACACATTACACCCCCTGCACATCACACATACATCAGCCCCATAATACTCCCCTGCACATCACACACACATAATACCCCCCTCCACATCTCCTCTCACCCCCTGCACATCCTATCTCCTCTCCCCCTGCACATCACATCTCCTCTCCCCCCCTGCACAACATATCTCCTCTCCCCCTGCACATCACATCTCCTCTCCCCCTGCACATCACATCTCCTCTCCCACTGCACATCACATCTCCTAACCCCCTACACAGCATATCTCCTCTCCCCCCTGCACATCACATCTCCTTTCCCCCTGCACATCACATCTCCTCTCCCACTGCACATCACATCTCCTAACCCCCTACACAGCATATCTCCTCTCCCCCTGCACATCACATCTCCTAACCCCCTACACAGCATATCTCCTCTCCCCCTGCACATCACATATCCTCTCCCCCCTACACAGCATATCTCCTCTCCCCCATGCACATCACATCTCTCCCCCTGCACATCACATCTCCCTCCCTGCACATCCCATCTCATCTCCCCCCCTGCACATCCCATCTCATCTCCCCCCTGCACATCCCATCTTATCCCCCCTAACAGCATATCTTCTCTCCCCCTGCACATCCCATCTGCTCTCCCCCCCTGCACATCACATCTCCTACTCACATAGCACATTCATAAGTGGGTTGTGATATTTAATCTCATTTGTATCTACCAAAAAAGTGACCATTTAGCATTAAATAACCCTTGTGATACAAATAAGGTTAACTTATAGAAACGTCATAGCTTAGAACAGTGGTTTTAAAACTTTTTTTGGTTAGGGAACCCCAGAATTCAATTTTGAATTTCTGGGGAACCCCTACCCTCGCCCCCTGTCTCTTATCCCCCCGTTGCCCTGTCTCTCCGCCCCCATAACTCCCCCCCATCTCTCTCCCCCCTCCCGTCACCCCTGTCTCTCTCCCCCCTCACAAGAATTCACACACTCTCCCTCTTACACACACACATACACACACACACTCTCCCTCTAAAACACATACACTCACATTACACTCTCCCACTTACACACACACTCTCCCACTTACACACACACTCTCCCCCCCACAAACACTCTGACCTCCTGTCAGGACCCATTCAGGAGTGAAGCACTTGGAATGTGTTCCCTCTCCTCTTCCCCCTCTCCATCCCTGCAAGCGCGCACACTGACCGGAGCAGGCAGAGGGAAGAATAGCAGTGAGCTGCCCGCTGCTTAGCTCAGGAGCCGTCGGGTCACTGCTGCTTGGGGTGCTGCTGTGCCGCCAGTCCTGGGACAGCTGGGAGAGTTGTCCCGGCTCTCCCCCTCTGGCGGCCGCGGAACCCCTGAGGGCTTAGATGCTAACACATGAGTTACCGTTGTTTTAAATAGGGCTACATTATATATATATATATATATAACACCACTATTAAGGTTATGGTGGGTAAAAAAAGTGACTAAAACCCTCCACAGTAAAGCATAAAGCAACTGTAAATATTCCTGTATATTCATTTGCATGTCTTAGACAGGTCTGCAACCCTGTCTTTCACCATTATCACCCAGCAAACAGCACTTCCACTGCAGCAAGGGATTCTGGGAAATTACATGCAAATGAGCACACAGTGTCACTTTTTGCCTCAAAAACCATTTTTAACATGGTTCCCTACAGGCTTAAGCTTGCTGCATGGTCACAGCTTTGTATATATATATATATATATATATACATATATATATATATATATATATATATATAGTGAAGAACAATAGGCACTCTGTCTGGTTAAATCAATGAATTGGGTGCAAATTCTGTATGGTACAAATAGGCAATACGATACCGTTTGAAGACAAATATCAGAGGCAGCACTCCAGGTAAGTAGCCAAAAGAAATTGTATTAACAAGACATCTTTCCAACGTTTCGGTCCACGTGTGGGACCTTTCGCAAGGTGATGTGATTACTGCTCAGTGTTACTTTCTACAGCTGGAGAGAAGTACTTTCTCAGTGAGCTGGCCATTGGATTTTGCACATTACATGCATTAGGTTGTGCCTATTTACACACACCTTATAAGGTAAGCTGTCTGCTCAGTGTTATTTTTTACATCTTGAGAGAATTATTAATCTACAATTTATTCCTCATTCTGGGAGTTGATTATATCTTTCTCTCACAGGCTTCATTTTTTGAGTACTGATTTGATATTATTATTATGTTATAGGCATCTGTTTTCTCTATGTGCTGAGTTCTACATATTTTTACTCTAGCACTTTGGATATTAATTATTGCATTGTATGATCTTGTGCCTTTCATGTCATATTACTATACAGGATTGGTGACTACAGTGTTAGTTCACCCTCCCTACACATCAGTGTTGTCTGCAGTGCTCGTGTCAGGGGTCCACGCCATATTGTAATTATTCTGCACTGTTTTTTTTAATGTTTATGTGTCAACTAATAAATTGTTATTTTTCATTGTTGGTACACCTGAGTGCTCTTAGCGGGTTTCTTTTTTCTCTTGCTGTTCAATTACTATTGGCCCGTGAGCACCGCTGGACATGGTAATTATACCGTTATATACCGGCTTATGGTGACTGTTTAAATTATCAGAGTAGATGCGAGGTTACTCTTTTTCTTTGTGTGTATATATATATATCGTTAAATAACGTTAATGTGAGTAATAACTTCTGCTACATCTGTAGCCCAGTGTGCTGTTTTTTAAAAAATGGAAAAGACCAGCTCCATGTAAGACCAATCTGATCTAACAACAATGATATATTTAATACATTAAACCTATATTATTAACACACTGAACATATACAATAGATAAGTAGAAGAATTGTGTAATAATTTGTGTCTGCCATTTTTCCTTCACTTGTACAGGCATACCCCGGTTTAAGGACACTCACTTTAAGTACACTCGCGAGTAAGTACATCTCGCTCAATAGGCAAACGGCAGCTCACGCATGCGCCTGTCAGCACGTCCTGAACAGTAATACCGGCTCCCTACCTGTACCAAAGCTGTGCACAAGCGGGGAGACTATAGAGCCTGTTATACATGCGTTATTTACATCAGTTATGCACGTATATGATGATTGCAGTACCGTACATGCATCGATAAGTGGGAAAAGGTAGTGCTTCACTTTAAGTACATTTTCGCTTTACATACATGCTCCGGTCCCATTGTGTATGTTAATGCGGGGTATGCCTGTATTTACCACTGGAATTCTGAAAAGGTGTTGATTGTCAATCTACTGTAGGTGATCATTTCCCCTGCCTGTTGGAAAGCCAATAAGTACTGTAATGGGACAGGATAGGTAAGAGATAAAGCACTCTTCTGAAAACCTCAGATTTCCATGTTTATAAACATTTTCTAGATAAATCACCTGCAGGATACAATTGGCATTCGTTCAGTTTGGTTCTACATAGGACTACACCTTAAAAAACATTGTTTATCTACTCTTTGGAGCAAAAGAAACTGGTTATTCCCATGTAAGAGTTTTATAAAGACCTTAAATTATTGTGGTGCTATATTTTTATAATGGGATTAAGTACAGTATTGTTCATTTGGGTGTGACATGGTCTCTGCCTCAGGGAATTATAGCTATTTATACCACTACAAATTCTATTAGTTTCCACAGGTTTGCATTCATCCCATTAGTCACTGTTTGTTTAGGTGGAGATTGCGTTGTTCAAACATCTTTTGTAGATGCTTAAAGCTATTGTGTACTTAATTAAAAAAACAAAAAAAACAACAATCTCACAAAAGCAAGGCTTCCTGAGGAGATGTTACTAAGAAAGCAACAGGAAATGTTTCTATTTAAAGATTATAATTGTATAGTAGAATTGCAAATCATTTCAAAATAAACAAATTATATTACATTGATTCAACATTTCAAAAATGTTTTCAAACATCAATATATTTGCAATAGCTTTGTGTTTCAATAATTAATTAAAGGGGATGCCACTAATTTGGCTATATATATATATATATATATATTTATATATATATATATATATATATATATATATATATATATACACGGTGGTTGACAAATCACCAAAAAATCTACTCGCCACACAAAAAAATCTACTCGCCACCTAGTACCAAACGTGTGCTGCTTGGGCAAATATTTACTCGCCAGGGGGTTAAATCCACTCGCCCGGGGCGAGCAAATGTATAGGTTTGTCGAACACTGTATATATATATATATATATATATATATATATATATATATATATATATATATACAAAGAAAAAACCTCCTATGGTGAAGTATGTCTTTATAAGGTATAAACCAACACAATTAAAACACCAGAATGGACCCTCACAAACGTGTCTATGTAAGTGCACATATGTAGAGAAAAACCTGGCTCCTCCGTCCCATGTCCCGATCTCGGCACACCTCCATCTGTCCTCTGCTCTCCTCTCCACGAACCTCAGATCTTCCGGATAGTGTCCTGGTGAAGTCACTGGGGACTACGGATGCTACGGTGGGCCTAAAAAAACATGTTTTTCTCAGATTGTTGATTTGCTTTGTCAGGGTCTATTAACATTTAGGGGCCTATTCTAGTAGCCTTGATAAAATCTCACGTTTGGCATGTTACCGCCTGAGGTTTTGTCAGGTTAGTTATCACGGTATTCAGAAAGAATCTGAAGCCATGTGATGGCAAAATGACCAAAACGTACGATGAGCAGCGATGTCATCTCAGCCTCCCTCAAAATGTCTCACCCGTGCGATCTGCTGTGATCATGCCCAGCTGCATAGAGAGCTGCACAGAGAGAAAGCTGCCTCTCCCTGCACATATCTCGCAGGGTTTTTATACAAATGTTAATACTAGTGTGCGTGAGCAGGGGGTCTTCTTCTCTCTTCTCTCTTCTTCTCTCTATATATATCACTGCGGTCGGTGAGGGTATTATCTTAGAGATTCTGACGTCATTCCTAATGAGCTATAGAAAATAACTGAGGCGCTCCCTCTAGTATATATAAAAATAAACAATCATAAAAATATGCACCGAAAACCAAATGGTATTATACTGGCCCTGTAATAGGATGCTGCTCGACCAAAAAGGGTCCTCCCTTGATCCTTGTAGAACGATAAAGGTGACGGTGAGCGAAAGAAAATATATAAAATATATAAAAACATTTATTAGTAGTGATAATTTCCTCAAAGATGTTAATAAAACAATGATAATATGATAGAACAGTAGAACAATGCTCTGTAGATGGGGATAAAATATGAATATATAGAGACTGTACTCACACGGCCGTGTGTGAGACTAACTCACATAAGATTGTTCTTTGTTCACTGACTGTGCCTCCTTTCGCCAGTGGATTGCTCGTCTCTCGGTCACTTGGTATCATGCGTATGCAGACACCCAGCATCCTTGCATTGGATCCACAAAGATGATATAAACTTTGCAATTTATTAGTTAAAAAGTAAGAGTATTCAATAACTCACATGTACAAAACATGTCTGGTACAGGTAGCCACTCCAGTACAGTTCGATCCTGCTTCCGCGTCCGGTAGACAGGACTGTAGGCGGAACGCTTTGTCTTTCGATGGACAAAAAGCTACACATCCCAACTCGGAACTACGCGTTTCGCAAACAACGTTACTTTGTCAGGTTGAGGAACTGAGTATAGGAGTATGTGACTTCACACGCTATAGGATACTCAAGACTTGATTTGTACATTTAAAAGACATATTGCACTATTTTTGTGTTTTCTATTTTTAAAAAATATACATTTGCGCTCCCCAAGACGAACAGACAAGCACCATTTAAAATTAGATTTCTGTGCACAAACTGTGCACCAAAACAACTTGTTTGCGATACTTAGTACATATTTATTTATTTATCAAATGTTTTACCAGGAAGTAATACATTGAGAGATACCTCTTGTTTTCAAGTATGTCAGGGGCATAGAGTTATGATGGCAAATACATGGTTACAAATACATAGTTACATTAAGTGAACCGGGTTATATACATTACATAAAAATAGAGAAAAGATGTGACGCATCACCATCCAGTTGATGGTGATACGTCGCAACTTTTCTCTATTTTTGTTCTTGCTACTTGGCGGATTCGCACACTGAGGATTTCTGTAACTTTGATAACTTTATGGATCCAAGGACACCTCGCGCAGCAACATGTGAGATACATTGTGTCGTTTAACAGCTTGTTTACCAGAATAAAGGGGGCTAAGACTGCATACTCAATAAGTTTAAGAAGAAATCTCTGCGCTGTTTATATCCTGGATGGTGCATACTCTCATAGAGAGAAAGCCCAGGTAAGCGTTCTCTTCGCTCATGATTAGCCCCATACCCTTATGTCTCTTATGCTGTACAGGTGCGCTGACGAGTATTATAAAACTTGCCTTAAACTTGCCTTGGAAAATCTGGAGCTATCACCAACAAGATCCAGGTACATGCTGGGTACATGCTACAGCATTTCAGTGGCATTTCTGCAGAGACTAATGGCCCATCGGATTAACACAGCAGGGGTCCCTGGCAGTCCCATTCAGTTTGAATAGGACTGCCAGGGACCCCGCTGTTAATCCGATGGGCCATTAGTCTGTCTGCAGAAATGTCACTGAAATGTTGCAGCATGTACCCAGCATGTATCTGGGTCTTGTTGGTGATTGCCCCAGATTTGTTTTAGAATACTCGTCGGCACTACAGTATTTGGACTATTTAAAGGAATACTCTATCAATAAGAATTTTAAAGAAATTATTAAGAAAATATGTTATTTCTAAAAAAAAAAAAATCTTTGTTGTCAAAATACTCTTGAGCCCCAAATACTGTTTTGGGACTTTCACATAATGGTGAAAGGCATGGTTGCAGACCTGTCTAGGACATGTAAATGTGCTCACAAGTGATATTCATTATTGGCTATATGTTAACGGTGGTTTGTTGTCACCACTTTCACCCACCATAACTTAAAAGGTGTATGGTAAACCTACCCAGCCTTGAAAATTGCAAAGCCAGTACAACCAACCTCACACTGATGAGACCCATAAAGATTGAAACAGCTATCTGTGAGTGGTTTGACTGGCTCTGCATCTAATCCCATGCCATGCTTAAAAGCTGTATGAACAGCAGAGCATTTGCTTAGAAGGGTTCCATCTAAAATGGATTTCAGGCAAAAGGTGACACATTGTGTATCCATTTGCATGTCATTTCGTAGAATCCCTTGCTGCAGTGGAAGCACTGTATGCTAGGTGATAATGGTGAAAGGCAGTGTTGCAGACCTGTCTGACATGTGAATGTGCTCACAAGTGATATTCTTTATTGGCTATATTATACATTATATACACATAGGCCCCTATGTGTTGAACAATACTTTGCACAGCCCAAGACCCCCGTCCCACCGGTTTACACCTCTAATTATCATTATTGGCTCTCCGATATGGACAGGATAGGGTAATGGCTCCTTTGCTTGTCTTCTAGTCCGCTTCTTAAACATTGGCATTACATCCACTTTCTCCCAATCTTGCGAAACTGGATTTGTCATGTCTGAATCCTTCAGTGTTAAGTATAATGGTCCAGCTTTGATTGCGTGCATACAATTATTGTCAGATGTTTTATTTCCCTTGAATTTTCCACATTTCTGTTGCAATGTTTCCTGTTATCCAAATATCCGAAAATAGGGTAGGGTGTTCTTTTTTAGGGATAGCTTTGTTAATGCCTAAACTTTGGTAAAGAAATGTGTTTTATAGTGCTGCTCTCTCATTATCACCAATTACATCCTTTCCCATCTATCTCATTGTGAACGGGTATAGTATATTTTCTAAATATTTAGCTATTAATAAACCTAAAGAGACAGTTATCCTTACATATTTCTTTCTGCCTAATTGAGGGAAGAAATTTAGAATGAACAGTAAGATTTGACAAGTGAACTATACACTACCGACTTTGGGCCTTTTCAAATAAAATAAAAAAATAACAGCTAGGAAAAAATAAGGCTAGTAATATGTTTTAAAGCATTAAAGCTCCATTTTTAGCTTATTGGTGGTCCCCCGGTTCTGGAGATATTTGTATTTTTTTGTGCCAGTTTTAAAAGAAAAAAATATGGTGGCGGACAACAAACACGATAAGCATATTGTTTCCCCAGTTTGCCTGGAGCCGGTCCAACCCAGGCTCACAGCTGATGAACACCAGCAGATACCCCGGTTCAGGTAAGATTAAATAACATAAATCATACTAGGTATTCCTGCTATAAAGGGCGCATTACATGGAGCTCACTTTGAAAATAGGTCATTATTGCGGGATACTGCACCTTAAAAGAACTTCTGGGGATTACTCTTGCTGTCTACTGCCGTATTGTTTATAGCCATATTAAGCTTATTAGATATACAGTATTAATATTTAATTATACAATTGTTATAATGTTCCCATAAATTAACTTTGGAAGGACTTTAAGGTAAAGTTATCCTAATGCCATATATGCTTTGTCTTTGCAGTCATTATAAAAAGTAGCACTCTTTTTTATTATTTTAAAATAAGGTAAATATAAAAAAAAATAAAGGTAATGCATATTAAAAGATCCTGGAATTTCTATGTGCCTTGCTTTGAGTTTGATGTTAATGTACCAGGATGTAAACTAAGCAGCACAGTGGAATTTTGTAACCTAGAGGCAAATATATAAATGGTAATGGGTAGATAATGGATGTTCTTTTCCAAGCATGCCATTGAACTTAATGCTTAACTTCAGTACATGGAACCATCAATGTATTGTTGATGCATAATAAAGTAAAGGCTGTGGTAAAGCCATCAATACAACTCTTTATTTTAACAAATATTGATTTAAAAAATGATCTATTGATCTTGATCAAACACCAAAAGAGGTTTTAATTTTGTTTGAATTGATGAAAATTACAGTTAATTGTGTAAGTTTTGTAACATTCCAATTTAGTAATTATTTTTAAGAATAAAAGGGGGCATATATTAATGACTATGTAAAAATGTGTAAACACAGAAAGTTGCAACAAGAGATTGGGGACAAACAATTTAATCTTGCAAAATGGTAAAATAGAAGAATATCTACACTTTATGTGTACAATGTGTATACTTTCTGTGTATACACAGCTATATAGTGATGATGCAGCTTTATGTATGACATACATTTCATAGTGAAAGTCCTTCATTATTTTCCTCATTCACTCCAAGCACTATATAAAGAAAAAGAAAACAAAGCGCAAAAAAACTCTCATAGTGTAGTATGTCAATATTTATATTGTATAAAAAATGTAAGGGACGTACGTACAAAAACAATATTAGTAAAAGCAGTGGGTTTAAAAACCGTGTATGGCCCGGATGGATCCACGATCTGCTGCTGCAGGGTCCGAATCAGCCCAATGGTGAAAGGTTAGCTGGGGTCGTCTCCTCTTGGCGGATGCAAACTTCCGTGGTAGCTGTAGAAGCACCCCTCTCCGTATTTAGTCATCCATGAGATATATATCCTATAAATATTATTTGTGTAAAATACATCCATCACGGTAGACCAGGTCTCTTAACACATTTATATTTCTGGGATCAGCTAATAGGCAAAACAAGGAAGTGAAATAAAATAAGGTTTATTTGGATAAAACGTCTGAAATACAACAAAACACAAAATACAGAAATGTACACACTTACTGTATTGGGACCTGTGACGGGGTTATCCAGCATTGTTAGAATTCCTCACAGGTGGAGGCGCTGTCACCCCAGGCTCCCTTCAGTGGAGGATCAGGCCTCCTGTGAGCCTACATGTAACAGCGCACCACACATATTCACCCTAGACATGGGGGGAATGGGGCTACACATACATATCAAGTTAACTAGTACTTCTCCACCATTTGATGTGAATTTCCTAGTCAAGTTGGCTTATGCCAGTACAGTTGACTCAAATAAACACGAAGGAAAATAATGGCGGGAGATTTTGATTGATTTCAGTAAAATATGTATGCTAGGTAGGTCTTCCTATTATTCCATATAACTACTGCCCACTGTCATAACAATGAAAAACTCAGATATACACTATGGCCCATATTTACTATTACAGATGAAACTGCCGGTTCTGGCCCAATGTTTGAGGAAAATGCCTGAGCATCTCATGGACACTCCTCTAGATAGTCCATAGCTGGCTGTAATATCCCACTGGATTGGATATCCTACCGGGCTGTACCTGTCTGTAAGAGACGCGCAGCAGATAGACTGAATCAGTCACTCCTTGAGAAAGCGCCACTATGGCCTGAAATGCGTGGGAGGAAGCTTTCTGCTCTGAGATTGACACATTTTTATATGTCTCAATAAAGCCTCTGCATATTATGCCAGTATCCCAGCAGCCATGTTAAAATTCTCCCACGTCACGGCCCACGTGATCGGGAGATTTAAACAAAGCAGAGGGATACTGGCACCCCATAACGGGGCCTGTAACTCGGGAACCAGAAGGTCCCCGGACCTGAAATCAATGCGATTGAGCTTTAGAGACCCTCTGCTACAATAATATGTTATTAAAATAAAAGCCACACGTTCGCCTGTTAGAGTGACTGATTTAGTCTCTCTCTTAGTGCACGTCTCTTACAGACCGGTGCAGCCCAGTAGGATTCACACTGTACCAGTCCCATTAAAACGCAGGGACCCCACTGTGTTAATCGAATGAACCATTAGTCTGGCCACGGGAATCTCACGGCTACAGAGAGGATATCGTGCGGGACCTGCAAGGCAAAAGGTCCAGAACCGGCAGTTTCATCTGTATGTCATAGAGTATATATTGACATAGGACACCTTCCTGACTAGAAAACGCCTTACAATGCATTCAAGTAAATGCGCTGTAAAGTGTATTTTAGCTCCAAAATGTTTCTTATGGCATATAACTGCTTAATAAATATGGCCCTATATAGGATGCAAATTACTCTATTTGCGTCGTTAGTTTAACTCCATTACACTAGGGGAAAACAGAACATTTGACTCTTTCTAGTTAAACCCTGTAGCCAAGTCATGACTGATACTGATCTTTTACAAAGTACTGGAATTAATGAACGATACAAGGACAAATGCACCAAAAACACATCACAATCCTTTCACCATTGCTTTTGAGGAACCAGAAATAAACATACTATATCTAACAGGAGTTATTTACTAAAGTTTGGTAACAGCTACCACACTTCAAAGAACAATTCTCATAGTGATTTGATGGGTCGTACGAATGTAACACTATTTCCGGATATCAGAACATAACAGGAAGGGAGATAAAATGATAATCCAATTGACGTTTTTCCGGGTACTGAAATGCTTCTTTCAAGATTATATATTGAGACTTGAAGTTGAAGGAACTTCCAGAGATGGAGGGCAATGTGTGAAAAAGACTTCAGAGAACTTCAGTCAGATAAATATGAAAGGACACTACTTTTAGCAGATATAAGCATAAGTATAGTAAGAGATTAAAGCCGAGCTGTACTGTAAGCAGAAACAGAGGGATGTACTGTAAAGCCTTCAAACAGATTAATAAAAATGTAATTATTTCACTGTGAATCACAAGAGCAAATAAACACAGCTAGAGTCTGAGGGCCAGATTTAATATACTCTGAAGGCGATGTTTAATGCCCAAGTATTACTATACAATTCTTTATTCGTTTCTTTGGCATTTAAGTGGTGTGTACTGTAGTTAGGGTAGTTTTATGGTGTTAGGGCTATTAACCTCATTGTAGCCATATGCATGCACTGTGCATGACATCCTGACAACTGGTTACTAAGGGGTTCATAGACACAGATGTATGCCTCTTTTCACATGTAAGTACAGTATATATATATCCCTGACATTGTTCAATTGACAAAGGTGAAGCTAAATCTCAAGGCTTTCACCAACTTGTCCATTGCCAATTCCTGTTAATTAGCTGTGCCTTCGCTGTTGGCTGATGGATATAAAGTTCTTATTAAATGCAGTGAGTTTTCAATTTGAAAAGTTTCAGAATGTGAAGCACATCTTCCAGCATTTATTTAAGTAATAATCCCTTGAAGATCAGGGCATTACTGGCCAATAATGCCCTGTTCTGAGGGGATTATTACTATTATAGGCTAAATGTAGGCTCATTTATTTTTTACATTTTTCATAAAAAGATAGACACCTTTGTAGTCATATTGATTTTTTATCAGCATGATTGTCTACATTCTTTTGCTTTAACGGCAAGTTTATTAAAAGAAAATTGTACATACACACAGCCCCCTCTATCTATATTATACACACACACACACACACACACACACACAAACACAAACACAAACACAAACACAAACACAAACACACACTCACACACATACACTGCAACCCCCTCTAAATACACAAACACACTCTGCAGTCTCACCAACACACTCTGAAGCCCCCCCTTCTCTACATCCAAAACACACACTGCAGCCCTCCTCCACCCACTACACTCACAACACACACACACATATACAACACACACAGCATCCCCCTCTACACCCACAAACACACACTGCAGCCCCCTATAAACCCACAAACTGCAGACACACACACACACACACACACACACACACACACACCAAAGCACACTCTGCAGCCCTCCTCCACCCTCTACACACACACACTGCAGCCCCCCTCTACACCCACAAAACACACGCAGATACACACACCAACAAAACAGACTGCTGCCCCCTATACATCCACAAAACACACACCAGCAGCCCCCCTCTACACCCACTGCAGCCCCCCTGTATCCCCCTGTAAAGCCACACACTAAAGAACACACTAACAAAACAATCTGCACCTCTCCTCCACCCACAAAACACACACTGAAGACACACACTGCAGCCCCCCCTCTACACCCACAAAACACCAAAACACACACACAGCAGTGTCACAAGAGACCAGAACTTTTAACACCTTAATTACCCAGATCCTTTGATTGAGCAAAGCGAGATATTAAATAAATTATGATTTATTTACAACATGAACATACACAGCTTGATCTACGAAATACTACGAAATAACACTTACTGGGACGGGGCAAAACTAAATAAAATGTTCCCGTAACGAACTTCACCGAAATAAAGTCTCTAGGCACCAATTCCCAGCAGCGGGGTTGGTGTGCAAAACAGAGCCGCGAAACAGTCTTCGGCTAGTGGGGCCGCTTGCAACCACTATTTCTCCGCCGAAAGTAATCTTTTCATTTTCCCGCTGTAGGATTGGTTACCAAGTCTTTAGTTCTTACGAACTCTTGAAGCAGGGGACAATTCTTTGTTCTGATGTTATAATCTTTGTCCCGCATGATGAATCTTAGGTGAATCTAACTCCCGATTGGCTGCAGGGACTTTTAAAAGCACCAAAGTCCTATCTCTATACTCTGCAGCCAATTGCTGTGTGGGAACCAAACATCACACCTATGGCAAGGTTGCCAGGGCTTCATGGAACCGGGAAAAGGGGCTTCAAGGTATGCCAAGGGCATGTGCAAACTTCACACCTGTCCCGCTTAGCATACCTAACCAGGCCCACTTCCCTGGCGACATCTTGTCTACCTTCCACCGGACATCTGACATATGCCAGGGGAACACTGTTAACATCTCTCCCTCCCCACCTAACACTTTAACATGCAGAATCTTTGTTAACTCCGGACCTGGTCAGACACTCTGGGACCATCCCCGCAGGGTGCCTTAGAAGTCTGTGGTTAAGTTATGCGTGACTCACTTGCAGGGATGTCCTGCCATATACCTTTTGATCAAGGTACTTGTGAATCAAGTGTTTCCGCTGCTCCGCCCGCCCGAATGTAAATTCCTTGACTCTTATAATTTTAATACACCTAAAAGATGGGGACTTTCATTCATGACTTTTCATAAAAGTCTATGAAAAGTAAACTATAACCGTTCTCATGATACACCGCCAGCCGCGCGCACAGCAAAAATCAAAGCGCTAGGACATTCCTAGCAGAAGTTATTTTACTGATTATACGCTATGCAGCAAGCTGCCGTGTTTTAAAAACTTTTTTCCTCTCTGCGGTTTGGCAGTGAAACACTGTTGCAATGCACACACATGCTACATAACTGATACATTACTTGTTACAACCCTTATACAGTTGCACTCAGTATTAATGTGGTCCCCTTATACCTAGCGGGACACGCACAGACAATTATAATACATTTACAGCACTGCAGCCAATACTGGGCTGCAGAGCGGACACTCCACATTTCCCCAATATGACTCAGGGGCACCCAGCCGGGCATAATACCTTTATTTACTGGCCTTGGTACCCCCCCCCCCACCATCACAAGCAGACACACACCAACAAAACAGACTCTGCTGCCCCCTCTACACCCGCACAACAAACACCAATAAAACACTCTGCTGTCACCCTTTACACCCACAACACAGACACACAAGCCTTTCCCCCCACTCTCCTGTGTGGAGCTCTCTTCAGGCAGGGTGGGGAGGGGTCAGTGCCTTGCTGCTGTCTCCTGTCCAATCACCTCCCCTCTCTAAGAGGTAATTTCACTCTTAGTGAATGAGAACTGAAAGCTGATTGGCTGAAAAACTTGGCAGTGTGCCAAAAATTCCGGGCCATTACTGATTGGATAATGCCCAGAATTTTAACCAGAATGCAGGGATTTCAATAATGCCTGGAATTTAACAGCTTTAGCCTATAATAAATATTAAACTGAATGAGACTGAAATGCTCTTTTTCAAAATAATAATACTGGACTTTGTGAAATACAGCTATGAATCATGTGATTTTAGCTTCTTTGACCAGAGCACAATGAACATTTTTTACGTTTATACCTTTTAAAACGCTAAACTTTTATAACACTTGGACCCAGGGCCAGGCAGTGAGAAGACGCGTGTAGAGCTGACAGCTGATCGAAAGCGCTCTTCCCAGCCTCAGAGGGGTCTGTTTATATCCACGGCATCACGGCCACAGTCTACCAGCTCACCTATGGGAGCATACTTACTTTGTGGCGGGGATCTTATCCCAATCTGCTTGTTTTGATTTGCCAAATGTGAGTGCAAATTTCTATATTGATTTTACATAAAAGTTATAACAGTCTGCACTATGTTTTGTGCCTCTCTTTCATCCTGCTAAGGTCCCATCACTCTGATCTGGGAGAGATTTGGATGTTCACCATATACCTCACAAAGATACCTTTACACACATGATTCCCTTGAGAAATCTGTAAGTAGAAATCTCATTGGGCTACTTTGTTCTAAGAACCACACCACTTGAACAGACATATTTGCACTATATGCTTGTGTTTGCTCTTTTTTATATATACCTGCATTCACCAGTATCCTGTAACCATGTATTTGATAAAGTTTTGTATTACTTTTTAGCACCGAAGTTGTGACACACAAAAAAATGTAAAATATAATCTTAGTACAAAGGCCTTAGTACAGGTTTTTCGCCTGATTGCAATACCATCTGGAAACGGACAGAAATTTAATCTCCCTCTGGTAACGAAAATAGAGCCTTCCCCCTTTCTTCTTCCAATCACCTGCAAAGCCATATTTTACCTACCTTTCATATCACACATAATTGCACATGTGGGTCTTAAAACTCAAGTCCTAGCAATATCCTACATGTGTTTTTTTTCTCCTTTTTGTACCTTAAAATGTTATTGATTTTCAAGACAAGGAATTATATACAATCCTTCCATTGTTTCAATTAACATCCAAATAAAATCATAACACACTAAGAACATAAATCCATGGGAGGAGGGAGGATGTGGCTCCTTCCCTTGTGTTGCTTATCCCTGTAAATTGATCGTACTTCCTGTTCACTCCCTGTGCGGCCTACGTTCACTTCCTGAACCCATCCAGCCTGTGCTGTAATATTTTCCCAGCTGTCAGCCGAGAACGCACCTCTGACTATCATAGCAGAATTGTGGTACCGTTCACTCCTGGGATGTCTGTCTGAGCCAGCCATGGTATCCAGACTTTTTGGAATTTGACGCCAATGTCATTAACTAATCTTGTTAATTTCTCCATCTGGCAAACATACCAAATTCTATTCCGAATTTTAGGAATTGTTGGAACTTCTTTTTGTTTTCACAATGCTACAATCTCGCACCTCGTTGCCGTTGCAAAATGAGCAACCAATTTACTCTCTACCCTGGCTAGACCTGGTGTTGGTCTATTTAGTAGGAACAGCCACGGGGTCAATGGAATTTTGAGGTCCAAAATCCTCTGAAGCCAATCCTTAATTTTCTCCCACAAAGGGGTGATCCAAGGGACAGCATATGCACCAGATCAGCTGATTCTCCACATTGATTCAGACACAATGGGGAGTATCCTGGGACAAAAATGGATAATTTAAGTGGAATAAGATACCATCTCATTAACACTTGATGCGCATTCTCCTTTAACATGGTACAGATTGAGCTTTTGGCTGCCGATACAAAAATCTCATCCCAGTCTTCATCTTCCAGCACCTCACCCAGGTCTTATTCCCCATGGGACATATAACTAAGCTTTAGGGTATAGTCGGGACCCGAACAGGTTACCTCCTTATACATTTGCGATTTAAGTCCACTTGTATCCGTTTCTAATAAACAGAGCTTTTCGAAGTTTGTCAATGGGGGACGGGAAGAATGTTTGTTATAAAATGCTCTGATCTGGAGGTATCTAAAGAATTCCGAATGGGGGATATTTTTTTTCAGATCTAATTTACTCAAATGTTTTGATACATCTGTTTCCCTCCAGATCTCTAAGTCTTGTGAATCCCTTCTGTTTCCAAATTGCAAAATCTGTACTATTCAAGCCCGAAGCAAACTCCGGATTACCCCATAGAGGGGCCATTAATGAATTTCTGGTTGCCAGAGAGCATTTAAATTTAGAGGCCTCCCAGATTGTCCATGAATTGGCCATCGAGGATAGCTGTTCTTTGATGGTTCTAACAACCGATTTTGGGGACCAAATCAGGTTGTCTAACTCTAAAGGAGAGCAGACTTCTTTTTCTAACTCCACCTACCTCTTCTGGCTACATGTGTTTTTTTTAATAAATCAGTTC
The DNA here is from genome assembly GCF_040206685.1 of Ascaphus truei. Classification (NCBI taxonomy): domain Eukaryota; kingdom Metazoa; phylum Chordata; class Amphibia; order Anura; family Ascaphidae; genus Ascaphus; species Ascaphus truei. The sequence continues at coordinate 53,419,015 of NC_134488.1, read as the reverse complement.
TGTATTATGAGAAAATACTTGTAGCATTTTTGAAGTGAAACTTCTTTAGTGGCACCTAGTCAATTTTGGTGGGACAAAACTGGAGACGAAAATGTGAAACGGAAATGACATCACGTAACGGCCGCCGTTCCCCCCACACGCCCGCTGACATGCCGCGCATGAGCAGTAGTGATGGCGGCAACGGGCAGGGGGGTTATTGTGTGTGTGAGGCTGGGAGTGCGCGTAGGGGCTCGGGCAGCTGATGGTACCGGCGCCAAATCGGATCACAGACACGGGACAACGTTATCCGAATCTTTCCTCTGCGACGCTTTGAGCTCTGGAACATGGTAAATTCCCCAGACCGGGTCATTTACTGCCCTCAAGTACCCCCACCCCCGGGGCGGAGCGGGAACTACCCCGAGGCAAGACTGCACATACATCCCACCCCCTACTAAAATCCCCGGGACAGGAGAAAGTGGGTGGTGATACCCCGGTAAATACAAAGGGCAACACCATCTCGCTAATACCCCAGAGCCGAGAGAGCTGGAAGATATCATCCACCGACTTTTGTGTAACAAGATAACTCCGCAAATACACCACATGGGGCAGGAAAGAGACCAGATAATATGCAAATATCACTAATACCCCACGGGCAGGCTGATGGGGCACTCCAGATAATGGCATCCTAAATAATACTACAGCTTTAGGACACTAGTGTGGTCTTTTCTCTCCCCATCCCCACGACATACAGGAGGTGAACAAATCCAAAGTACCCGGGTGAAGGTTATTGGGGGTAACATGTTTATTTATTTATCAAATGGCAGCCTACGGGGTATCTAATCCACTTAACCAAATGACGTGAGTTAAACACCCTTTAGTTCGGAGCCAGCCCGTGTGTGACCTGATGCGCCAAAGCTAGTGAGATGTGGCTGGTTATGTACGGACATGAGGAATATCCCGCACATTGATTATTCATATCGAGCAATAGGTGAGATCCCGGGCCAGTCGCGCTTACAATGTAACCTCCCTGCGATCCGCACATATCTTGCAGAGATGCCCGGTTTGCTTTTTGTGCGTCTGGTCTCATCCAGTGTAAATAAATACAAAGCTCGTTTTAGAAGGTTGTCATGCAACAGGGGAGAGTAGGGGGCTGGGTTACCATCCTTTCTAGCCTCGGGCCCTGCTCAAACATCTGGGTCAAGATCGTGCTGCCCTGGACGTTGTCGCCCTGTCACTTATAGCAGCCTTGCACGGGTCTGTCCTGATTAGAGATGGGAAGTGTCACTAAAGGTCTGCTGCTTAAAGCCTTGTTCTAATGGAAAGTACCCAATACATTTTCCTGTATGGGGTGGCAGTCTGTATATAGATCACTAGAAGTGACCTTTCCTGACTCACTATCACACACAGTCACAACAGTCACATGCATACACACTATTACACACACACTATCACCCACACACACACACACTATCACCCACACACACAGACACACAGACACACACACACACACACACACACACACAAGGAATTCACAGTTATGCGCAGAAATAAAATTACGTTCGAAATAATCTCTAAAAAATTATCTCAAAATAATCTCAAAAATAAAAATGGCTAAAACTAATACAGAGAGTGCGTGAGTATCGTGCTCGTACTAGAGCTACGAAAATACACAAAGAAGTTTCACTTACTATGCGCGTGCACAGCACACACAGCTTTTTTATTTTTTAAAAACAACTCTAAATGACATTTTTAATGCATTATAATGTAACAAGTATTTTTTGCTTCTAGCGCAACCACTTACAAAGTCACATCCCCTTCCTCTTCTGAAGCAGACTCTGGCACACACCTTTTTAGCCCTGCCCTCTCTCTAGCAGTGCACCAATTGTATCTAGTGACTGCCTGGTCACATGGTCTTTCCCACAGAACTTTGCATCTTTGATCCTCTTCTGCTGCACTGACAGCCATTTAGTGAATCCCCGAGCCGAATCTTCGCCGATCGATGACAGGAGAACGGATTGAACGGCAACTTAGCCAATTACTTATTGTGTGGAGTGTATTTATGCACATATTAAAGGGGGAAATAATATATAATTTTTAAAAACAGCAGAATAGACTGCTGCTTTAAGTCAGTGGTGTGCAAACTGGGGGGGGTGCCCCCCAGAGGGGGAGCTAGATTTTCTGGGGGGGCACAGCAATTATAGAGGTCCTGCCATGTCCTCCCAGGCATTTAAGTTAAGTGCCGGGGGGGGCGCACGAGGCCTCTATAATACACTTACCTACCCTTCCAGCGACGCATCATACTGGGTACCCGGCGTCATATGACGCCGCGGGGTCATGTGACGTCGCGTCACCATGGCGTCGTGCCGTCACATAACCCCGCGTGTCATTTAATGCTGGAGTCGAGCGGGGGGCGGCAAAACTAGTGAGGATCACGGAAAAATCTCGAAATCCATTTCGAGATTTGTTTGAATAACGGCCGCGGTATCTGTATATTACTTTTTTTCTGCGGAAGGTTAGACACAGCAAATTGAGTAGTACATTCTCTGATGTGCAGTGGTGCAGAATAAGTTGCTTTCTGCAGTGCTTGGCTAATCAACTTGATAGGACTTTCTAGCAGAGAAAATCTAAGTGCTGGGGGGGAGAAAGCACAATTCAGGGTCGTGTTTTTTCTTTTACTATCATAATATAATACTTCAGATGTGAAAGATTTAATAATAATAACATTTTATTTTTTAGATGCAGGCTAAATTAGTAAAACACTTAAAATGTTGATAATATAAATATTGAATGTGAAATTCCTACTGTTCATTTAGTTTGTAATAAAGATAAGTTGGTAATCTTTCCATGGTATACGAAGATATGTATGGTCATCAAGCGTGTCCTTAAACAAATGCATTGTTTAGCTTTAACATAGTGTATAAACATACCATTATAATATATATTTAAGGGGTTTTATATTTCTTTTCCCCTATTTTGAATTTGATTCAGAAGAACATATTCACCTGTTTTTAAATAGCGTTATCATTACTTTGTTTCATTTAATATCTGTATACTAAAAATTAGTGGATGACTTTTCTCTTCTTGGGTATACACCAGATACTGCTACTTTTTCTCCTACCTGGAACTGCTGTCACTGATGTCAAATTAACTCGATAAACTATGTCCCTCATCCTATATGGTGAGAAGCTGTTAATTCCTCAGTTAAAAATGCCATCATTTCCATTCAAATTAATTTAGGTGTATACTGTATATAGTACTAAACAGTCGTCTGCCATGTGCCAGTGACATGAATAGGCTATAAAGAATCTTTCAGAGCCAGCAGGAGCCCTGTGGCAAAATACTGCTTAGTAAATAAGGTTTCAATGCATTGTTGCCCTTGCATTAACAGCGTATCAACATATTAAACAGATTGATATAGAACGGAGATGAGAGCACCAGATCTATAAAAGAAAAAATCCTCACTCGACAATGTTTTAAAAAAAAAAAAATTGGTATTATTTATTTCTCAAGTATCATCTTTGTAGGCATCACACAACTTCAGTGCATTATGTAAAGTAGTACATTATAAAATGTATCAGGAAAGACTAAAGGAGCTCAATATGTTCACTTTCGAAGAGAGTATGGAGGGAGGATATGATTAAAACTTAAACAAATATCAAGGGTTTCTACAAGGTACAGAAGGGAAGGATATTTCAGAGAAAGAAATGTGCAAGAGGTCATGCACCCTCACGAAAAGGGTGGTTGTTTTGTGGAATAGCCTCCCAATAGAGGTTGTAGAGGCTAACTCTAATAAGGACTATTAGGATGAGACTATCCTAAATATGAAAGAAAGCCCAGCATTGAATAGCATCTGAGATTTTAAAACAAATAGGACAATGGTAGTCTAGTTGGGCCAAGTGGTTATTATCTGCTGTCCAAATTTAAGGGGTTATGTATCAATGTAAAGAAAGTGCGAATAAAAGTACATTTTCACGTATTGCTCTATTTTCTGCTTGTGTTTGCATCAAATGTACAGGAAGACAGGGTTTCTTACGCAAACTGTTAGCCAGGAAGGCTTAAATCATCTCAGATTTATCAAATACAAGATAAAAAAAGTTGTTGAGTATGATACATCTCATTGTAACCTGTGCATCATGATACATTGACACAGAAATGCAAAACAGGGGTGAGCTGGCCAGGGGGGCAAAGGGAAATCCCCCCCCTCCCCCTCCCGGCCAGTCGGAATTGAACATTTTGGGCCTGTGTCAGAGAGGAGTATATATTGTATTGTATTGTATGTCTTTATTTATATAGCGTCGGGATGGTGCATAGCGAGAAATTAGGGCTGAGATATAAGGAGGGGCAGAAGAATGTAAAGCTTTAAAAGTGAGGAGGAGAATTGAGTGTGAGATACGGGATTTGATCGGAAGCCAGGAGAGGGATTTCAGGAGGGGCGATGCGGAGACAGATTTAGGAAAGAGTAGAGTGATTCTGGCAGCAGCGTTTAGGATAGATTGTAGGGGAGACATGTGAGAGGCAGGAAGGCCGGACAGCAGGAGGTTGCATTAATCGAGACGTGAGAGAATGAGGGCCTGAGTCAGAGTTTTACCAGTCGAGTAACAGAGGAAAGGGCGTATCTTTGTGATATTGCGGAGGAAAAAGCGACAAGTTTTAGAAACGTTTTGAATATGAGAGGAGAATGAGAGAGAGGAATCAAGTGTAACCCCTAGGCAGCGTGCTTGGGCTACTGGGTGAATGATCGTATTTCAACAGTAGTGTGGAAGGAGGTAGCAGGGCCAGGTTTGGGAGGAAGTATAAGGAGCCCTGTTTTTGCCATGTTAAGTTTCAGTCGGCGGATGGCCAACCAGGATGATATTCCAGAGAGGCATTCAGAAACTTTGGTCTGTATAGCAGGTGTAAGGTCAGGGGTTGAAAGGTAAATTGTGTGTCGTCAGCATAGAGGTGATATTTAAACCCAAAAGAAGTGATTAGGTCACCTAGAGAGAGTGTGTAAAGAGAAAAGAGACGGGGTCCCAGGACAGAGCCCTGGGGTACCCCCACAGAGAGATCAATAGAGGAGGAGGAGGTGTTAGCAAAAGAGACACTGAAAGTACGATGGGAGAGGTAAGAGGAGATCCAGGATAGAGCTTTATTCGAATACCAAGAGTATGGAGAATGTGAAGGAGAAGAGGGTGGTCCACGGTGTCGAATGCTGCAGAGAGGTCAAGTAATATGAGCAGAGTGTAATGACCTCTGTCTTTGGCAGCATGGAGGTCGTCAGTTATTTTAGTGAGGGCTGTTTCAGTAGAGTGAGCAGTGCGGAAGCCAGATTGTAGAGGGTCTAGAAGAGAATAAGTGTTGAGAAAGTGTAGCAATCGAGAGAATTCAAGACGTTCAAGGAGTTTGGAGGCAAAAGGCAGGAGGGAGACAGGTCGATAGTTAGAAGGACAGGTAGGGTCAAGCTTGCTGTTTTTGAGTAATGGTATAACGGTTGCATGCTTGAAGGAGGATGGAAAGGTATCAGAGTAGAGGGAAGAGTTCAAAATCTATGTGAGCGTAGGGATTATAGAAGGAAATTTGTCCCTGAAGAAGCTCCTTTGCTGGAGGGAAACGCGCGTTGGACGCGCAATGTTGTCAGTCTCCTACTTGGAGCTGTTTTTATGTAGTGCTCTGTAGTCTCCTGGCTCTATCTATGTAGACCTAATATTGGTTATTTACCAACAGTCAGTGAGTTAGCTTTCCTGCTTTATATGACGTGTCCACTTGCAGCTTGTTGCTGAGTAACTCACTGGTAAAAATGCTGTGAGTACCAGCTTCACTATGTTGTGAATTCTTTTTCTCTATTACCACATTACCAGCTGCACTACCATAACTATGGGATGGTAACATACCATTAACTATCAATCCTAAGTGCCCTGTGGTTCATATGTTCAAACAGGTCTGCTGAATGCTTATTATATAATTACTCACTGAGTGTTTACATTTATATACATTTATTTTGGTCTCATAGGTGCTTCAGAGGGGTGTATACCCTTACTATCAGCATCCTCTGTCTTCCAATCTCGACCACAATAAGCTGTTTGGGATTATTCCAACATACATTCATGGACACGGATGCTCAGTATTGTTAATTTAATTTATTTTTAATTCACATTACACGACGTTTTGGTAACATATGTTTTAAGGAAATGCATTAAAAGTTAAATTTTATACAATGTAGGAGTGCAGTATAGTGAATTCTTTTAGGCGGCACTTTCATTTTGTGCTCTCCTTCCCCCCCCTTTTTTTAGGATGGAAAGGTACCAGAGTAGAGGGAAGAGTTAAAGATCTTTGTGAGCATAGGGATTATAGAAGGAGCAAGAGGTTTTAGGAGATGGGAGGGAATGGGATCAAGAGGGCAAGTGGTAGAGGGAGAAGAGGAGATCAGCAGTGACACATCCTCCTCCGAGATAGCGGAAAAAGAGTCAAGAAAGGCAGGAGGAGAGTTGGGAAGCAGTGTGGGATGGGAGGAGGCAACAGATGGGATGTTCTGACGTATGGATTCCACCTTTTCCTTAAAAAAGTCAGCAAAGTCCTGAGGTGAGATGGAGGAAGAAGAGGAGGCAGCAGAGGGTGGTCTGAGTAGAGAGACAAAGACAGAAAAAAGTCGGCGTGGGTTAGACTTGTGTGTGTTGATTAGTGATGAAAAGTAGGTTTGTTTAGCCTGAGAGAGGGCAGAGTTGAAACAGGACAGCATAAATTTGTAGTGAATGAAGTCTGCGAGCGTATGAGATTTCCTCCAGAGGCGTTCAGAGGAACGAGTGGAGGAATGCAGCATGGGTGTATATATGGTGTTTGTGTGTATAATATGGTCTTTGTGTATGTATAGATGTGTATATATGGTGTGTATATGTATGACATGTGAGTGTATAGATGTGTGTGTGTATATATGTGTATATATATATATATATGTGTGTGTGTGTGTGTAGATGGGTATATACAGTATGGTGTGCGTATAGATGTATATATGTATATTGATGTTTGTGTGGGTATATACATGTCATGTGTGTGTGTGTGTGTGTGTGTGTATGTATGTATATATATATTTTCTAATTCATCACTTTTGGATTACTCCTTGCTGTATGCTGTCTCTTTTATTGGTTCATGGACTGGTAATTATGATATATATATATATCATAATTACCAGTCCATGAACCAATAAAAGAGACAGCATACAGCAAGGAGTAATCCAAAAGTGATGTATTAGAAAACACACTGTTACACGAATGCATTGTGTAACAGTGTGCTTTCTAATACATCACTTTTGGATTACTCCTTGCTGTATGCTGTCTCTTTTATTGGTTCATGGACTGGTAATTATGCTTTATCATTCTATGGGACAGGCATCTGCTTTATGCTCTACATCAGTGTGCTGACTGGCTCTGTGATTATATATATATATATACAGTGTTCGACAAATCACCCAAAAATCTACTCGCCCAACCAAAAAATCTACTCGCCACCTAGTCCCGCCCCCAACCCCGCCCCTAGTCCCGCCCCCAACCCCGCTTTAAAATAAAATATATACATAAAATACATTTAATAAATTCCTAGTCAGAACAACATTAGTTTTTGACAAATGTATTTATTACATTATACTACAATTAGTCCTTGTTACGTGTGTGTGTGTGTGCGTGTGTGTGTGTGTGTGCGTGTGCGCGTGCGCGTGCGTGTGTGTGTAAATGTCGGATCTATAAATAAAAGCCACAGGTGAATGACTAGTTTCCTGAACCCCTTAACTAGTGTCTGGACGTCCCCGCTTCACAATATCTAATCTAAAGCAGCAATCCCGCCTGGGATCTTACCTGATCCGCAGTCCCTCAATGTCCAGGTACCTCATTCCCGCAATGTTATAAGTTGGAGGGGAGGTGTTCCCTACCTGTCTTCTGGGTTAGGGGGGATTCCGATGTCTTCCGTGTGAAGCTTGAGTCAGATCTGGAAGAAAGCAGTATAAGTTATTTTGGTGTAGTATAGGACAGTTAAGATATATAGGGTAAATAAGATATCCAGATACAGAGAGGGGGAGAGAGAGGAAGAGAGGGAGAGGAAGAGAGGGGGGGAGAGGGAGGAAGAGAGGGAGGAAGAGAGGAAGAGAGGGGAAGAGAGGGAGAGAGAGGAAGAGAGAGGAAGAGAGGGAGAGGGAGAGAGAGGAAGAGAGAGAGAGGAAGAGAGAGAGAGGGAGAGAGAGGAAGAGAGAGGAAGAGAGGGAGAGAGAGGAATAGAGGGAGAGAGAGGGAGGGAGAGGGAGAGAGGAAGAGAGAGAGAGAGAGAGAGAGAGAGAGAGAGAGAGAAGAAAGAGAGGAGAGAGAGAGAGAGAGAGAGAGAAGAAAGAGAGGAGGGAGAGAGAAAAAGAGACAGAGGAGGGAGAGAGAAAAAGACAGAGGGGGGAGAGAAAGAGAGAGGGGAGAGAAAGAGACCAGAGAGAGGGGAGAGAAAGAGACCAGAGAGAGGGGAGACCAGAGAGAGGGGAGACCAGAGAGAGGGGAGACCAGAGAGGGGGGAGACCAGAGAGAGGGGAGACGTGGGGGACCAGAGAGAGGGGAGACGGGGGGAGACCAGAGAGAGGGGAGACGGGGGGAGACCAGAGAGAGGGGAGACGGGGAGAGACCAGAGGGAGGGGAGACGGGGAGAGACCAGAGGGAGGGGAGACGGGGGGAGACCAGAGAGAGGGGAGACGGGGGGAGACCAGAGAGAGGGGAGACGGGGGGAGACCAGAGAGAGGGGCAATGGGGAGAGACCAGAGAGAGGGGAGACTGGGAGAGACCAGAGGGAGGGGAGACGGGGAGAGACCAGAGAGAGGGGGGCAGGGGTGACTGACTGACCGGGGCAGGGGTGACTGACTGACTGGGACAGGGGTGACTGACTGACCGGGGCAGGTGACTGATTGGGGGGGGGGGTACCTCTGGTGTCAAACACATACTCCCATACACATTCTCCCATATATATATATATACACACACACACATATATACACACACACACACTCCCATATATACACACACTCCCCCATATATACACACACTCCCCCATATATACACACACTCCCTCATATATACACACACTCCCCCATATATACACACTCCCACATATATACACACACTCCCACATATATACACACACTCCCTATACACACTCCCACATATATACACACACTCCCACATATATACACACACTCCCACATATATACACACACTCCCACATATATACACACACTCCCACATATATACACACACTCCCACATATATACACACACTCCCCCATATATACACACACTCCCACATATAAACACACACTCCCACATATATACACACACTCCCACATATATACACACACTCCCACATATATACACACACTCCCACATATATACACACACTCCCACATATATACACACACTCCCCCATATATACACACACTACCACATATAAACACACACTCCCACATATATACACACACTCCCACATATATACACACACTCCCACATATATACACACACTCCCACATATATACACACACACCCACATATATACACACACTCCCACATATATACACACACTCCCACATATATACACACACTCCCACATATATACACACACTCCCACATATATACACACACTCCCTACACACACTCCCACATATATACACACACTCCCACATATATACACACACTCCCACATATATACACACACTCCCACATATATACACACTCCCACATATATACACACACTCCCACATATATACACACACTCCCACATATATACACACACTCCCCCATATATACACACACTCCCCCATATATACACACACTCCCCCATATATACACACACTCCCCCATATATACACACACTCCCACATATATACACACACTCCCTACACACACTCCCATATATATACACACACTCCCACATATATACACACTCCCACATATATACACACACTCCCACATATATACACACACTCCCACATATATACACACACTCCCACATATATACACACACTCCCACATATATACACACAGTCCCACATATATACACACACACACACACACACACACACATGCATACACCCACACACACACCCATGCATACACACACACACACACACACACACACACACACACACACAGGAAAGGCAGCAGGACCGAGCGCCACCACTGCCCCCCCCCCCCAAGACCATCTCCAGCCCGGAGATGCCGGGACAGGGCGAGAAGGGGGAACCCCCACTGCAATCAGCGGGACGCGGGGACAGGGCGAGAAGGGGGAACACCTGCCTCGCGCAGGGAGTAAGGGGGCTTGCAGGGAAGGAGCAGAGGGGCCGCAAGACGGAGGATTCGAGAGTATTTACTTACTCTCCAACAGATCTCCGGCCAGAAAGAATGGCCGCTCGTTGGGGGCGGGCTCATATAGAGCCTGGCCGCGCGCCTACAAAGCCTGGGAGTGCGCACCAATCAGCTGTCAGGTAGGGAGTTTTTTTGGTTTTTTTCAGCCAGCGCGAGCAGGGAAATTTCAGCGCGAGCGGGGGGGGGAAATTTAAAAAAAACACACGTGGCGCTGCTTGGGCCAATATTTACTCGCCGGGGGGTTAAATCCACCCGCCCCGGGCGTGTAAATGTATAGTATTGTCGAACACTGTATATATATATATATATATATATATATATACACACACACACACAAAAAGAAAGTACACCCTCTTTGAATTCTATGGTTTTACATATCAGGACATAATAACAATCATCTATTCCTTAGCAGTTCTAAAAATTAGGTAAATGCAACCTCAGACGAACAACAACACATGACATATTACACTGTGTCATGATTTATTTAACCAAAATGGAGTAGCTATGTGTTGAAAACCAAGTACACATTTACTGCTTCCATAGGAATTAAGATGCTAAGTAGCAGACAGGTGCTGCTAATCAAATGCCCTTGATTAATTGATCATCAGCAAGTGTGACCACCTCTATAAAAGCTGAAGTTTTAGCAGTTTGGTGGTCTAGATCAATGATCTTAGAGAAGCAATTGTTGCTGTCCATCAATCTGGGAAGGGTTATAAGGCCATTTCCAAACAATTTAAAGTCCATCATTCTACAATGAGAAAGATTATTCAAAAGTGGAAAACATTCAAGACAGTTGCCAACCTTCCCAGGAGTGGACATCCCAGCAAATTCACCCCAAGGTCAGACCGTGCAATGCTCAGAGAAATTGCAAAATACCCAACAGTTACATCTCAGACTCTACAGGCCTCAGTTAGCATGTTAAATGTTAAAGTTCATGACAGTACAATTAGAAAAAAACTGAACAAGTATGGTTTGTTTGGAAGGGTTGCCAGGAGAAAGCCTCTTCTCTCTAAAAAGAACATGGAAGCACGGCTTAGGTTTGCAAAGTTGCATCTGAACAAACCACAAGACTTCTGTAACAATATCCTTTGGACAGATGAGACCAAAGTGGAGATGTTTGGCCATAATGCACAGCGCCACGTTTGGCGAAAACCAAACACAGCATATCAGCACAAACACCTCATACCAACTGTCAAGCACGGTGGTGGAGTGGTGATGATTTGGACTTGTTTTGCAGCCACAGGACCTGAGAACCTTGCAGTCATTGAGTCGACCATGAACTCTTGTGTATACCAAAGTATTCTAGAGTCAAATGTGAGGCCATCTGTCCGACAGCTAAAGCTTGGCTGAAATTGGGTCATGCAACAGGACAATGATCCCAAGCATACCAGCAAATCTACAACAGAATGGCTGAAAAGGAAAAGAATCAAGGTGTTGCAATGGCCCAGTCAAAGTCCAGACCTCAATCCGATTGAAATGCTGTGGTGGGACCTTAAGAGAGCTGTGCATAAACAAATGCCTGCAAACCTCAATGAACTGAAGCAACGTTGTAAAGAAGAATGGGCCAAAATTCCTCCACAACGATGTGGGAGACTGATAAAGTTATACAGAAAACGATTACTTCAAGTTATTGCTGCTAAAGGTGGTTCTACAAGCCATTGAATCATAAGGTGTACTTAGTTTTTAACATATGGCTTCTCCATTTTGTTTTGTTTTTTGTTAAATCATGACACAGTGTAATATGTCATGTGTTGTTGTGCATCTGAGGTTGTATTTACCTAATTTTTAGACCTGCTAAGGAACAGATGATTGTTATTATGTCCTGATATGTAAAACCATAGAATTCAACTAGGGTGTCCGTGGGCCCCAATGGGTTAAAATCATTTTTCCTGTTCACCTGGCTATTCAAGCCTGCTCCTCTGATGTCAGCTGGGGATGACACTCTCTTTCTATTGGCTGATGGGGAGGAATTCCCACGGTGCGACTGGCTTCTTTCCCCCCCTCCGTTCTTAGGATAGCCCAGCTCGGTATATGTAAGGTGCTAACCAAGAGAGGGATCCAAGCCAACCAATGATCTGAGTCGATGAAGCTAAGGCGGGCTTTTCAAAGTTGCTCTGTTCGAAATAGCAGAGCGACCGGCTTAGTTTGGAAGCCTGAAAAGTTTGCCTCGCAGAGACTAAGTCCCGTCTTTTGCGCCCAAGTTCTCAGAATCGAACGGAGAGATCGCGGCTAGGAATTGAAGCCAAAAAGAAGACCACGAGAACCGGGTGTATATCCCGGTCAGGGTTAGCTCATCCAAGCGGGCGCCCTGCACCTAGAAAAGCCTAGATTTTCCCCCAGGCTCCCACAACTGTTCCTTGTGTATTTCTTCTTGTTGTTGTACGTGGGTTTACCAAAATAAACGCTATTTGTTGTTACTATCTTGTTCTGCCTAATGAATGATCCCAGTAATATATAAATGGTGTTAAAAGAACCTGGTCTCTTGTGACCGTTATGAAGAAATTTGTGACCAGAACTTTGTTCAATTTGAACATTTCTATACCGTACATTTCTTGAACGTGCCCTTCTAATCTTCTATGCAGTGAGAGGGTTCATCACCAATCTTCTTATCTATATTTAATACAGTAGAATGGTGTTATTTATTGCTGTGTGTGTTTTTGGCAGACAAGAAGTTAACTACTGTATTTTCAGGAACATAAAGCAGGAAAGAGGTCATCATTATGGCAGTAGATCAATCTGTTTAAAGTAGGTTAATTATTGATCTTCTGTTAGTGATGCATTAACGATTTCCCTACATGTTTGCCTCTGTTCTTTTGTCATAGAAGGAATTTGTCACTGCATTGCAACACTCTCACTTCAAGTCAATATAGTTATACTCAAAATAGAGACAGCAAATAGGAGCGGTAGCCTATAATACAGTATGTAAGAGATCTCAACTGTATATGTATAAAATATATATAATTTTATTGCAATATGCATTCAACTACAATAAGAAAAAGTCCACCAGGGACAAACATGTCAAAATGACAAACAAATATTAAAATTAAGCATTGTGATGTAGTTAATTAGCTGAGAAAATCAGATACTATTAAAAAAAATAACTAAAGGGATTGAGGCTGTAGGAGTGAAATCTCTTAAAGTCTGGTAACACCACTTTTAAAATATAGCTTCAAATTGCTATAAAATGTGTACAGTATATACACTAGTGGAGTACTGAAAGGGAAGTCAAATTACTGAAATATCTTAATTTGCTTCCTCTAGAGCAGTGGTGGGCCATAAGATGTACATCAAGGGCTGCAGGTACTGCCCTTCAGCCCCTAAAAGGGGCTACACAATCTATTGACATATTACCCTTCCCTATAACTCCTCCTATTGCTGACCATATTATCGCTCCATGTAACATCTGTCTCTGTGCTCATCTCTCTCTTTCTCTCTCTCTGCGTGCTGATATCTCTCCTCCTCTCTCTGTGTGCTGATCTCTTCATCCCTGTCTCTGTCTGTGCTCATCTCTCTCCCTCTGTCCCTTTCTAACACCTCACTCTAATATCCCCCCTCTCTCTATTCTCCAACTCGCACTCTTTGTTCTCTATCTCAGTTCCCCTTCACTTCCCCCCACCCCCACTTCTTGCTCTCTTCTCCCCGTCTATAGCTCCGTCCCCATTCATAGCCCTGCCCCAGTATGCTCCTACAACATGATGAAAGGAGGGAAGGGACTGGGGAGAGAGGAGGTTGCGGCCTGTCTGTTGCCCACCAGTGCTCTAGAGTCAGGAGTCAGACATTTTTGTTCTGTTACTGTATATTATTTATAGCACTGTATGTACGACAAATGTGAATTTGTATCGCGTCAAAGGTGGTGCACTACTGAGGCAAAAAAACTGCACTGCATGTATCAAACAAAAACATATTTTGGTCTATGTATCAACATAGAGAAAAGTGTGTTTTGACACTCTGCTCCGTTTTTCAAGAAGTCCCAGCATATGTAAGAACAGTTTCTTACATTTGATGCAGAATTTTAGACACACCACCTCAGATATGTCAGTTTTTTGGGCAAATAAAAGGGAAAAAGTATGGCACACAGAGATACAGAATGTAATATATCTCCTTATAATATGTGCATCATGTAACTCTTCCTCCAACTCCTGCTACTGACTACTCCTCAAGTTGCAAGGTGGGAAATTGGAGCAAAATACTTTGGTACATAGATGCAGCATGAAAATGCCCGCTACCCTGGGGCAAATCCCCCCCTTCACCCACCCCCTATACCCCCACAAACCAGATACTCTAGTTTAACCCCTTCATTGCCTTAGCGGCTAGCCGCTAAGTTAGTGAAGTTTTTATTTTTTATTTTAATAACACATTATTGAAGCAGGGGGTCTCTGGAGCTGAACAACATTTTAGCCCTGGGGGCCCCCTGCTTCCCGAGTTACAGGTCCCGGTATGGGGTCCCGGTATTCCTGCAAAGTTTACGTGCTGCGGGAGATTTAAACAATGCAGAGAGATACTGGCACCCCATACGCTTGTAACTTGGGAAGCAGGGGGTCCCCGGGGCTGTAATAAAGGCAGTTCAACTCCGGAGACCCCCTGCTTTAATCCTGCCAAAATAAAATAAAAACGATCTCCTGTAAGAGCTGTGCAGGGAGATGCAGCTCTCTCTATGCAGGGAGATCCAATAGGAAAAAACCTGGCGCTTACCTTAAGCTTAATATATGAGGTGTGCTTACAATGTGGCAGTAAGTTAGACCACGGCTCTATGACAGATGCTTTGAGCCAGCATGGAGTTCCCCTCTGCTGCAACCCCAGGGAAGGGTTAATCCGGAACCCTTTTAAAGATATAGAGACATACAAGCAATGGGGGAGCGTGGGATTAGAAAAACATTTGACAATAAAAAACAATAAAATACAATAAAATTAATGTGGTTACAACAATATTGCTGGGGGTTGGTGAAAATATTAAATACACTTACACGGCCATGTGCAAGCGGACACGGTAATGTGGTTTCTTTAAGCAATTCCAGTCACTCCCAACAACAGGTAATGGTGGTTTAGAGGGTTTGGAAATAAATATATAAATATATCTGTACTCACACGGCCATGTGTGAGTCCTTGCAGGAAATTGGTAACTTTGGGGTTAAATTAACCCATCTGCATCTCCCCCAGTGTAGACTCTTCTTTGTTTGCAACCAACGTGGGATTCTAACTCCAGTCTTGGGCATCAGATGGGGACTCTCCCCAGTGGTGGTAGTAGGGGGGGGAGTAGGTAGAGAAAGTGAGGCACGTTGTCAGTGGGGTTTAAAACACATTTATTAGTTTTAAAAGCAATTGGTACAACAAGACTCACATACATACATAGTGGTTGGACCCCTGGCCTCCTCGTGCAGTCCAGGATACAGTTTAAGCCTTAAACTGTATCCTGGACTGCACGAGGAGGCCAGGGGTCCAACCACTATGTATGTATGTGAGTCTTGTTGTACCAATTGCTTTTAAAACTAATAAATGTGTTTTAAACCCCACTGACAACGTGCCTCACTTTCTCTACCTACTCCCCCCCCTACTACCACCACTGGGGAGAGTCCCCATCTGATGCCCAAGACTGGAGTTAGAATCCCACGTTGGTTGCAAACAAAGAAGAGTCTACACTGGGGGGAGATGCAGATGGGTTAATTTAACCCCAAAGTTACCAATTTCCTGCAAGGACTCACACATGGCCGTGTGAGTACAGATATATTTATATATTTATTTCCAAACCCTCTAAACCACCATTACCTGTTGTTGGGAGTGACTGGAATTGCTTAAAGAAACCACATTACCGTGTCCGCTTGCACATGGCCGTGTAAGTGTATTTAATATTTTCACCAACCCCCAGCAATATTGTTGTAACCACATTAATTTTATTGTATTTTATTGTTTTTTATTGTCAAATGTTTTTCTAATCCCACGCTCCCCCATTGCTTGTATGTCTCTATATGCAGGGAGATCGCCTGTAAGAGCTGTGCAGCTCTCTGCAGCTCTTAGGCTGTGATTATACCGGAAACGGCTGAGCACACGACACCGTGCGAACGAGGCAGCCAAGCGCGCAAATTGTGAGCCGATCTGAAAAATTGCTTTTTCAGAGCAATAGCCGCATCACGTGAGTGGTTCAGCCAATGAGGGCGAACCGCTTGCGTGACGTCATGGCCTTGTCGCCTCCCGATGCCGTCTGCCTGCAGTGCAGGTTTCGGGCAGGTGCATCGCCTTTTGGGAGTGCACGCCTTGCCGTTGCCGGTATAATCAAGGCCTTACAGACTGCAGGCCGATTGCAGGGGCAGAACTTAGAAAAAGACACAGATACAGGCACTGCTATCCCGAGCGGTTTGGCATTTCCCTACCTCACAGATTCTGAATACCGTGATAACACAAATGTCAGACCGTGAAGTAGGGTCTAGAATAGGCCCATGGGGCTGTGTTTCTGTCAATGCAGAGGACAATCGCTGTTCCAGAGTCTGTGTGGTGTTTAAAAAGCATCACGTTTGTCCAATTAATATATTGTCCGTGAGTAGACACTGTTGTACAGAATATGTGCTGATATAGAGAATGCTGGCTGCACATGTGATCTGCTCTAATGCTGCAGAGGTGCAGTTCATTTCACTCTGGGATACGTGGGATACACTCGCAGAAAGTAGTGGTACTGTGATTTGAAAGATACAATTTTACTGTGCTTCCCAATCTGCACTCAGTGCTGTGTACCAGTAGATCAGTATGCAGAAACAATAAAGATATATTTCAATAGCTATGCCTAGAACCTACAGTATGGTCTTATTCAGTAAAAAAACAGCAACACAGTAAAACACAACTTGTTTAGACCTGTACTAAGGTGCACCGGATATTGTGTGTGTGGGGCGGGGGAACTACTGGAGGGACTAAGGGGAAAGGAACGGGTGGAAACGGCATCTACCTTATACACAGGTCCCTAGGGAGCGAGCAGTCCATGGTCTTAGGTGCTACTGTATGCTAATTTTTGGCTAGTAAAAAAAAATTGTGTTTTTTCTTGTTTTGTTAAAAAATGGAGGTACCCGACCAAATCACAAAATTGATTATTTTAACCAAGCATACAGGTGCTTGTCTGGGTACACGCTGAGCCCCTGGTGTAGTCAGCCAGTTGTGTAGTATTATATAATACATAATTCAGCCATAATAACTGGAAGGCACAATATAAATAGTTTCAATTAGATATATAACAAGCATTGTGTGGTTAAATCTTATATTCTAATTATCTTATTTTTACTGACTTGCAGACTTTTCATGTGCCCTCTTGGAAGTCCATGTTGAACATGCAACTATACTTGCTATTGAAGGACAAAGTATTGTTTTACCAGTTTGGTATGCAAGTAATTCTCAGCAAAAGCCCTATATCACTTGGATTTTCCAAAGGATGCCTTCCAAACAAGTCCAGGTAAATGTCATACAGAGTGTTAGATTTTTGTTTATTAGTTTAACAATAAAAGTTTACAAACTGTAACCCTTCCAGGTTTTTTCTGCAGTTATGAACCTATAAAGGACAAGCAGCGGCAGACTGTACTGTACATTAGTAAAAGAGACCCATTTTTACTAAGCAGTCTCCTTCCATAAGATAACTTCTGGTGCCGAAAGATACCTTACAGCAAATTGATTTGAAAATGTTGTTAGATATTTTCTAGGGCTCGAATGTGCCCTATAGCTAGGGTGACCAGATTTTCAAAATGAAAAACCGGGACACATAAAAAAATTATTTATAAAACAATTTACATCACGTCACGCCCCGTTGCCATGACAACGAGTCACTCTAACGTCAGGCGTTGACATGCTGCGATGGCAATGTGGCATCACATGATGCCTCATCGCCATAATGCTTCTCGTTGTCATGTCAACTTGATGCCGCGTGACGTCACGGAGTGTCTCGTTGCTATGGCAATGGGCATTACGTGACGTCGCGCAGCCATGTTGACGGAATTTGGAGGGAAGGATACAGCCAAAGGCAAGATAAATAAATATATAATAAAAAGATCTAAAAAAATGTTATCTCCGGGTTAGCCTTCAATAGAAGGTGGCAACCCTGGCTGCAGCTTGTGTTTGTGTGTATAGAGGTGGGCCCCGCAGTTTGTGTGTTTGTGTGTACAGAGGTGAGGGCTGCAGTGTTAGTGTGTGTGTACAGAGGTGGGCTCTGCAGTTTGTGTTTGTGTGTGTGTGTGTGTGTGTGTGTGTGTGTGTGTGTGTGTGTGTGTGTGTGTGTGTGTGTGTGTGTGTGTGTGTGTGTGTGTGTGTGTGTGTGTATAGAGGGGGCCTCTGCAGTGTGTGATTGTGTGTATAGAGGTGGGACCTGCAGTGTGTGTATGTGTGTATAGAGGTGGTCCCTGCTGTGTGTTTGTGTATAGAAGTGGGTGCTGTCTGAAAAAGGGTGCACAAAGGCAAATATGAAGTGTAAATCAGTATTTAAATTCAATATATTTGCACCCTAAATTGTAGTTCTGGCCCAGGGATTCTAGTGTGTGTGTGTGTGTGTGTGTGTGTGTGTGTGTGTGTGTGTGTGTGTGTGTGTGTGTGTGTGTGTGTGTGTGTGTGTGTGTGTGTGTGTGTGTGTGTGTGTGTGTGTGTGTGTGTGTGTGTGTGTTTTGTAAAACAGTTGAAAAAAGGAAGGAAAAGCACATTTTTTAAATTATTTTTATAATTTTCTGGACTGACCTGAGGTATGTGTGGACTGGTGGTCTGTCAAAATGTGTCCTTGTGGCAGACACCACAACGTCTGTTGTGAGTGCCCACGCTGCATGAAAAAGGGTGCACAAAGTCAAATATGAAGTGGAAATCAATATTTAAATGCAATACATTTATATTTCTATATAGCAGAAGAAGAAAAAAAAACACAAAAGGATGTCTTTTTTACATTCTAACTTCAACATAACAAATTCTATTAAGTAAAAAGGGATTTCACTATCAGAAATAAAACAAACCACTTTGCAGCCTGAAATCTGAAATGTACTCTCTACTGTACTTAATAAAAATTAATACATTACATTTAAATAAATAATGAAGACATTAATTAAAATAATTAATTAATTGACATTAATTAAAATTAAATAAAAATAAAGGCACTAATTAAAATTAAGACATTTTAAAAAATTGGCATTCCTCATTCCTGACTTTGTGTATATAATATTACAATTTGCTAAATAAATTGGGGAAATAGGGTTGTGTATTATATATGTTGCTACTTACTTATTAGCTCTGCTCCTAGGAGGTGGATTGAGAAGTTAAACAGTCAAGTGTAAAAGCTCTGCTCAAGTTATCTGACTAGCTCTCTCCTGTCCTTGTGGCTGGCAGTCAATGTCATGTGAATGACATCACTGCCATGGTACACTGCGCGATGGCGTGTCCACCAGCTAGCTCCGCCCCCACCCACCATCCTAGCCAAAACTACACCCCGCCCGGCACCCTCCAATCCCCTGCGGTCCTGCATCATCCTCCAAATCATCAAGGGCCGTCCACTGCCATCTGCTGCAACATTATTGGTGTTCTCCTCACCTCTGCGCCTCTACTCACTACATCCGCCCCCGGCATCCTTCAACCAATCCCCTGCAGCCCAGCATTTAGCCCAACCCCCTGGCATTCTCCACATGAAAATACACACCGGCTGCCGCATCCTCCTCACCACCGCCGACTCGCGCACCGCCGCATCTAAAAACCGCGACCTGGGCCAAAAACCGGGACATTTTCAAAACGGACGGACAACCGGGACAGAACAGAAAAAAACAGGACTGTCCCGAATAAACCGGGACATCTGGTCACCGTATCTATAGCAGAAGAATGCTTAGTAAATATAGCCCCATATCGCTACGTCCTAGTGCAGGGGTCTGCAACCTTTCAAGGAAGAAGAGTCATTTTCTAAAAAAATTATTTTTCCAAAATATTATGAGATCCGCAACACATGCATGAATATTACACCCCCCCAAACACATACATATACTGTACACACACTATTAGGTATATACTGTATAATCATTAACATACAACAAACTTACTTTAATCAGTATACTGTAACATGCATTTTATAATAAGTCCCTTAATTTTGTATTTTTTTCCCATTGTTTTTCTGTGCAAAACAGTTTGTCACAATACATACAATACCCCCCACCCTCTCCCCCAGTACACACACACACTACCCCCAACCAATATATCTACAGGCACATTATCAGTATGTGTCCAACAACCAATCAGATTGTGGAATTGGTTCCCACGTTCAGATTGGCCGAAATACCATGTGTCGCCGGCCATCTTGGGTTTAGTTACGTCATCTTAAAGGCAAATGAAGCACAGCCATTGTGATTGGCTGGCATCATTCCCTTTAAGTGATGTCACAAAAAATTTTTTTACGTTGGCACATGGTTTTAACAGCCAATTAGTTAAACTGTTAAACCAGTTCCCGCTCAAATGTGACGTCACAAGCCCTATTTAAGGCTGTGACGCCTCATTTGAGCCCAAGAAGCCGACAAGACAACATCAGTTGGGATCTTCCATGGGGCTTTATGGATTACAATGAGAAGATGGATGATTAAGAAGATCAAGAAATGGTGACAGATGAAGATAGAAGGTGATTGAAGAAAGAAGATTTGGGTACCTGATTCGAATCTTCATGGCGGATGGCATCGGATGCTGTTTGAGGCCTTCAAGGTACGTGAGCTTCCTGTTTCCCCGGGAGTCGGAGGGCCAGCGCTTCTAATGGTCAGTAATATATTGCATGTTTGTAAATGTCTTTTTTTTACAGGTTTTTACACTGGATGTGTTTTTTTAATTTTTTATTTTTAAACATTGACTGATAATATATTAATCTGTACTACTTTAGAGTACAGATCAATATATTATTAGGACAATATTTGGGGGGCATTTCTGGCTTTGTATTGCTGCTGTTTTTTGCAATGTTAGTTTATTATGTGGATATTATTGTTTGGTATTTTTCAGCTTGATTGAAATAAAATGTTGGCGATTGTTTTTCTTTTTTAATGAAGGATGCATTGTGTTGGCTAATGCGTTTAATGGTTGTTTTGATATGTTTTTATTTTATTTCTTTGTAGTTTAATGTTTCAATTAATTCATTAATGTTGTATTAATTAATTGTTTTTGGTTACTGTTAGAATTATTTTTGAGTTGGTTTAGTAATTAATTGGTTGGATTAGTTAATGTTTGAAAGAATTCTGAGTTTGATTAATTAATTGCTTTGATTGGTTAATGGTTTAATTAATTAATTGTTATCTTGTTATTGCTTATATTCATTGGATTAGCTGGCCACTGTTTATATTTAATGTAGTGTTTTTTTTGGAGTTTTTTAACGTTTTATTATTGTGTGTTTGGTGCATTAATTTATTGCGATTAGGGTGCCCATTGAGTGCTGTAGAGGCTTATCATGCCCATATTATTATATGGGTATGATGTACCACTATACTACTCAATGGGTACAGGGTGGGTATAGTCAGTCCGGGGTGGGTGGTTAGGCCTCCCGGGTGGGTAGGGGGGCAGGGTGGGTTAACCCCTTAATTACTAAAGTGGTTATTAACATCTAAGGTGATTAATGGGTTAGGGGCAATTAGAATGTCTTTATTATGTATGCTTTCTAGCAACGGAGGACAGAGGGACCTGCTTGTGTGGTAAGTAGAACTGTATTTATTTACTTTATTTATGCTGGTTAATGTTGTGTTTAATAATGCGCAAATAATCTATTATCCATATCTGGATAATAGTTATTTTGCCCATTACTGTACTGTATGTGTTTGGGCGGAGGGGGGGATTGATTGAAATGTAGGCCATGTTTATTAGTTAACATACAGGGTTGGTACCGTAGGTCTGAGGGGACCTATGGATACCACCTGAGGACACCCCGGATGCCCACGGGGGACACCTGCGGGGAAAAACCGGGGACCCCACAGCTGTGGGGGCCCCGCGGACCCGCAGAGACCACCTGTGCTCCCAGCTTGTTTTAGCTGGTTCTGAGCACTTAAATTGTACACACAATTTGATATAATAATCACTTAAAAATAGAATACTGATGACGACTGTGTCACTGCACCGATATTGTGTATAGAAAATGCCTATTTTTGGTTACAAATCCTTTTGCATTTAGCTTACAGTAAAGTGCTGACTGAATGCTGGGCACTATTCACAGCTTGATCGGAGCAACGCCAGTAGGTGCAGTGGTTGAAGATTCCACTGATCAGTTCCATGCTAATTTTCTCAAATACCTAAGTACTTAGTTGGTGCAGAGATATAGACTTAGTAATCACCTGAGCGCAAAAATACTTGTTGCAGCTGTATCAGTATGTAGGTAGCCGCATGTAGCTGCGGAAAGAGATACATGCGGCTAGGGAGCCGCAGGTTGCCGACCCCTGTCCTAGTGCAACATTGTGTTACAGCAAAGCGTAGGATAAAGCCATGTGAAGTCTAGCAACTGTGCTTCTTGATCACACATCTTTGAATTTACATTACTGAATTCAAGATACGTTTCATAGAATATATTGTAGACAGAGCATACTGTATAAAACAAAAGCAATAGAATGGGAGCTGTTCACAGTGTCTTTTGCATAGTTTTACCTTCTCCGTAAGATTTTTGTGCACATTTCTCATCTCTCTTTTCCTCTGTGAGTCTGTTTCTTTGTCAGACCTGTCCTATCTTATTTTTACTTTCTCGCCTATTTTTCTAACTCTTTTTAAATCTCTCGCATGCTATTCTATTGTAATCCATACCTTCTTTGATCCAGCATTAAAATAAAATGATATATGTGTAACCCTGTTTCCCCCCCCCCCAACCCCCCAGTCTCTAAGGGAGTGTGAGGGATGCATGTGGGTTGGTTACATGTGTGGTGGTGCGTACCTGTGAGGAACAGGAGGGCCTGAGCTTCCCGCGTTGTTGTGGGGGAGCCAGGACCGGGCTTCTGGGGTGGTAGCCTCCATATTATCTCAGTGGTGCAGCGCCTCCATCTTCTATACTCCCAGGGTAATGCGATAGGACCGGTATAGAAGAACCCCTCGGGTCCCAGGGTTATACTCTGCAAATCACACACAGTCTTTACGGGTGCAGAACAGTCTCTTTATTTGACAGGGCAATGATATCCCAACGATACGGCTTTCAGCAGCCACAAAACAATCGCCAGGGCCAAGTACAACCTGCTCAGCTCCCCATGACCTCCTCCTCTCCTTCCCTCCAAGTCACTCGGCCGACAGGATGGTCTGAGCTAGGGCGGCAATACCCCGTTGCCCACCTCCGAGGTTATTCTCGGGGTGGGTCTTGATTTCTATTCCCATCACCCCTGGCAGCGGGGTGAGGGCATTGGTCCACCAGTCTATGATTCTATCAGCTCTACTTACAGACGCTGATCGGTTTGGTTCCTCTCGCTCTCAACTGGCATGCTGCGCCGGGGAGCCCGTAGCCTCCCGATACTCCTCGGACCGTTCCGCAGGATTCGTGGTTTACGGCCTAATACTCAGCAGCTGTAGACCCTTGGTCTCTCTGCTCGCTCGAACTCTTCATTAAGGGACCATCAGTCAGAAAGGAACATGGCACACAGCAAGCACGAAGAACAACCACCACTCGCCGGAGTGGGCTGCTAAATATAACGCTAGCCCCTCCGCTCCTGGTGTCAGCAGAACCTCCCTCTTGCTCACGCCTGCAACAGAGTCCAGGCCGGCATTTACCATTTGGGTTAGGGCTATGACGGGGGAAAACCCATAATGATTACTGGCGTCTGATCTTAACAGGACTTACCACAGTAGAAGGAAGATAGGTATAGCCTGAGCTGTTTACAGGGGGCTACATATGTTTTTATGGTATACCAAGAAGTGGAAAAATATTCCAAGAGCAGTGACATTTTTTCTTCTTTTTCTTTTCCCCTCTCCCAGCTTTTTAGTTGATTTTTTGTATTAGTTATTTTATACGCTGTCCCAACAGTGATGTCATAATTTTTTCCCCACTAAATGTGTTATATATATGATACAAATGTATGTAATTCAAAAGTAACACGTTACCCTTTTTTATGTTCTGTATCCCATTCCCCACTTTTCTTAACGAAAATTCAAATAAAGAACAAGTTTACAAAAAAGAAAATGATTATTACATAGAGTAGGCATTTTCTTCCTGCATCCTGTAACGTCAGTCTATCACGGTGCTTTGCACGGTTCCTGTCAGCTTGTCAGTTTTCATAAACTAAACTTACATTTGTTGAAGGCATGAGCACAATGTTTCTTTTAAATTGCCATTACATCAAAGGCACTTTCCTTTTCTTTAATGGATAGAACATGCAGTGTAAGTCAAAGCTTGAACTAAATAAGAGAGCAGCCTAACACTAAAGATGTGTGAAATGGCACACATTCACTGTCCTGACAACCTGAGCAGACACACTACCAGAAATCTCAATCCAAGGACAGACGTCTGCACCTGTGACCTGTGCCCCAAGTGGTTGAGCGGGGGAAGGGAGTTTGACCGGCTGTGCCCCCTTTTGTCACAGAACAGTTCACCCTATGCTCCCCCACATGGCATTGCTGAACCTTGGACCTTTAAATATATACAGCTCGACCGTTACAACGCGATCTGTTACAACGCAAATCCGCTTATAATGCAATGCAAATGTGGCACCCAATTTTTTTGTACCTAATGTGGATTTTTTTTACTGAACGCGTGATATTCATATATACAGCAAATACAGTACCATGCAGATCTTCCTACCATGCTATTTTCTGATGCCACCTGCCCCTGATTCCCTCTACCCTGCCCCCCTCCTTTGCTCCCCACCCCAGGCCAGATCTAGTCTTAACTGTGCCCTGCAAGTTGTGACCAGGGCTTGTCATGTCCCAGGTGGCAGGGAGCTGGATGTCTCTATCTGCTTCTGTTGTCCACTGCCAGAGGTGTGCAAACTTTTCCCCCTGCGCACCTCTGCCTGCTCACCACCCAGCTCCGCCAATTCTGGGACAGCTGGGAGAGTTATATTGTATTGTATTGTGTCTTTATTTATATAGCGCCATAAATGTACATAGCGCTTCACAGTAGTAATACATGTGGTAATCAAATAAATAACAGATAATATAAATAACAGATCATGGGAATAAGTGCTTTAGACATAAAAGTAACATTAAGGAAGAGGAGTCCCTGCCCCGAGGAGCTTACAGTCTAATTGGAAAGTAGGGAGAACGTACAGAGACAGTAGAAGGGCATTCTGGTAAGTGCGTCTGCAGGGGGCCAAGCTTTATGTATCATGTATTCAGAATATCCACAGTGCTATTCATATGCTTCTTTAAGCAAGTGTGTTTTAAGTTGGGTCTTAAAGGTGGATAGAGAGGGTGCTCATCGGGTACTGAGTGGAAGGGCATTCCAGAGCTGTGGGGCAGTCAGTGAAAAAGGTTTAAGGCGGGAGAGGGCTTTAGATACAAAGGGGGTAGAAAGAAGACATCCTTGAAAAGAACGCAAGAGTCTGGATGGTGCATAACGAGAAATTAGGGCTGAGATGTAAGGAGGGGCAGAAGAGTGTAAAGCTTTAAAAGTGAGGAGAAGAATGGAGTGTGAGATGCGGGATTTGATCGGAAGCCAGGAGAGGGATTTCATGAGGGGAGATGCTGAGACAGATCTAGGAAAGAGTAGCGTGACTCTGAGTTATCTCAGGTCTCCCCCTCCAGCGGCCGCGGAAGCCCTGAGTGGTGCAATTCTCTCGCGCAAAAATGAGACTCGCTTATAACGCAATCCACTTATAACACAATGTGATTCTTTGGACCCCAAGCACCGCGTCATAACGGGGTTGAGTTGTATATTTTTTTATACTTACTGAGAAAATTACGCGAAATACACAACTTTTTGCACGACTGACACTTGTGAATACATGTAGGTGCGTAGTATGTAGATAATGTAGCTGTAAATCCATACCAGGTCTTTATTTCCTAAATGCAGTTCAAGAAAAAAGTTTCTGCCTTTTAAAGTATGTTCAAGAATAAAGTGCCATGCTGTGTGATTTGTCAATTATTTATTTGTTGACTTTTTTTTACATTATCCTTTGATGCCTTCCAGTGCTGTTATGACACAAGAGCCAGCATTCATACAGTATATGAAGCAGCATGACATTTGCTGTCATATTGGTAGTTCCTCTATGTCATCTATAAGAGAGGCCTGAAAACGTCCATTTAAGGGGGCTTCCTGAATACATAAGTACATTATTTCTAGCTGCAGGACCCCTTCACAGACTGAGATAATTAACTTTTATTGTGCTGATTAAAACAAAAGATGGATATTGGGTCAACAAATAGAAAGTGGCACCATCATGGTTCAAGTGATGTCACAATTTTCTTTTGGTTCACCTGTGAAAGCAAAGCCCAGCTGTCATATGGATTTCCTACTGTAAATGGCGAGTTTACATGTCATTATAAATATCTTAGGGGTGGGGAGGCAGTTTCTTATTGCTAAAATTAGTATAATTCTGCTTTTAGACCATGTAATATATGAATGAACGTCTGCATTACACTTAGTAAAGTTCCATGCAATGGTGCAGAACTCCTTTGTTGTACCATTTAAGGAGTACAGAGATTTGCAAATCTATCCAATTGAGTACTAATTCTATTTAAAATACACATTTCTTTATGGTTTCTCAAAAAAAAAAATGTTTAAAGTGGGCTTTAGCGACCATGCCTTTTTGGGCAACTTTTGGCCAACATTTTTGACGTATTGAAATGGAACGCTTGGCAGCATGTTTGAATTTTGGCTGAGTACTTCTACAATTGTGAATCAATTGGCAGTGGTAAAACTGTGGATGTTTTCTGGATTCCCAGTTGTGTTAAAAAAATCTATTTTGGGGAGACTGCTGCTTTAAAAGAATATACTTTTAGAGCACAGCTCCCGCTGTTACCAAATGGTCCTTCTGACAAGCAGTAGCATAGCTGACATCACAGAGTGTGGCAGTTGGACAGCAGAGAGATGCATGCAGAGCACTGCGCACAGATTTAAACCATGAAGCAGATTACTTGGTATAATTTACCTTGATTATACTATTTATACTTCAGCTTTTTTTTATTTTTAACACAAAGTGATTTCCTTGCATGAAAACATTCTTTCGTCTTTCGTACTTGCATGCTAATGTATATATATGTTTTCAATATAATGATCTGTTATTTATATTATCTGTTATTTATTTGATTACCACATGTATTACTACTGTGAAGCGCTATGTACATTAATGGCGCTATATAAATAAAGACATACAATACAAGGTATATGTCCTTTAACTTTTCACCTGCCAAAAAACAGTATGTTAATATAATTTATGCTATGATTTTTTTCAGATTTTGAAATATTTGGGAGGGCTCACTGAAGTTGAAGAACCACAGTTCAAAGGTCGGATTGATTTTGTTTATCCCATGCCATCAAAAAATATTTCAATTATAATTAACAATACTCGGGAAATAGATTCTGGTCAATACAAATGCCATGTCAACGTGCCTGATGATAGCAGCAGTGGAGGTGGAAATATTGGAGAAATAAATGTTACTGTTCTAGGTATGTAAAACTACATAAAAGTCTATTTAATGAGCATATAAGTGATAACTACAAAAGGTTTTATATATCCAGGCTAATTGCAACGCTTTTCTGTATTTCCCTCTGTTAGCTTATCTGTACAGTTCAGTTCAAACACTGAGCAATACTGTATATCACTGCAGGGCAAATGATTGTGCCGAAGAAATGTAGGGGGTTATTCTATATTGTCTGAAGCAGCTATTTGGGCCATTTTCGACCCACAAATTCCAATTGACTACAATGGGGATTTTCATCCGAAAACATCCCGAACTGCTGATTCGGACAATATAGAATAAGGCCATTAGGCTGTTGTTACATATAGATGGTATGTTAGCGCATTTGCAGAAGCCAGCAAAAGGTATATTGAAACATCTGACTCTCATCGCCATATGGGGGAAATAGAGTAGTACTTATTGCTTACTAGAGAAGACTGTTGACCTTATTCAATATAGTCCAAAGAGACAGCTTTGGTAGTTTTTTTCACAAAATAAATATATACAGTATATACAGACGAGACCACGAGTATTCTAAAGCTTGCCTTAAACTAGCCTGGTTACATTCTGGGTATGTGCTGGGTGTAACCTGGCTAGTTTAAGGCAAGTTTAAGGCATTTCTGCATTGACTAATGACCCATAGGATTAACACAGCAGGGGTCCCTGCAGTCCCATTAAGTTTGAATGGGACTGCCAAGGACCCCCGCTGTTAATCTGATGGGCCATTAATCAATGCAGAAACGCTGGGTCTAGTTTAAGGCCAGTTTAAGGCATGTATCCAGCATGTACCTGGGTCTTTTTGGCGATTGCCACTGGTTTGTGTTAGAATAGTCGCCGTCTCTGCTGTATATTTATCCTAATTCAATACAGGGTGTATAGATAACTGAAACAGCTGCAAATGTAATGGTTATTTGGCCGAATGGGAAATCACCA
This sequence comes from Ascaphus truei, assembly GCF_040206685.1. Lineage (NCBI taxonomy): Eukaryota > Metazoa > Chordata > Amphibia > Anura > Ascaphidae > Ascaphus > Ascaphus truei. The sequence continues at coordinate 53,390,214 of NC_134488.1, read as the reverse complement.
TTGAAAGGTGCTAGTTTTGCTAAATTATCTTTTCACCCTGTATTTAATATACTCCAAAGATAGTTTATCGGCTAAATTAATATTTTGCTTTTTGGCTTGTCCAAAGTTATGATGCGACCTGATTCTACGAATAGGGCTATAAGGCAACAAGTTAAATTACAAATAAACATAGCATATGAATAGCATACTGTATATACTAAGTTGGAATGGTGCCATTTTGGATCTAGGCCATTGCGCCACCATGAATTATTTGTAAATTATATTTTTCTGTTTTTTGGGATGGGGAGGATTCTGGCCATTGGGCCATGGAATCATTTTTGACTTTCATTTGATGTGTGCTTTTTTGGGGGAGTTGGGCCATTGGTACAATTAATTTATTTTGGACGTGTTTTTATGAGGAAGGTTTGTTTTATGTTTGGGCTTTCAGGCTACAGGACTATCCCTCAGGATTAGTTGCGGGAGTCATTGACCTTAAAGATCATAGCGGACCTCTTCATGGATGTTTTTTTTTAATTCTAGCATTAGCCACCTTGGTGCCAATGAGACTACCTTGGCTATCCTTTAGGGTGTCACTCAAGGGCTTAATGACCACTTTATATACAGTGTCTAGACTATCACTCCATAGTCTTAGTTGAATAGTTCTCCTCAATATTGATGGACGCTCTTGTTCTCCTGTGTTTACTTGAAGATAATTCCTCTCGGTCATTGGTAAGAGTGGTTAGCATGTGGTTAATGGGTCTGTAAGTTACTTGTATAGATGGGGGTAGGGGGTATTTAATGTACTTTTTGTTATCTATTCTAGGTTTGTTGGGCTTCTCTTGTCTATGTATATAGTGGATTAAAGAGGAGCATTTCATCCTTCTCTTGGACCTTGAATCTCTATATATATGCAAAGCCCATATAAAAATCATATTGTGGTCTATAGTATATACTGTACTAACGTAGAGAAAAATGTACTTTTTCACACTGCTCTGCTTTGTTTTATTTGTTTAGATTTTAGAATAACGTTGTTCCAACATCTGAAGAAGTACAATTTTAAACTTTGTTTAAGGGGTCATTTTCAGAATTAACAATAAGAAAATAAAACTTACTTTAAAATATTTGAAACTTTCTAGGAAACAATTTGTGAAATTTAAAGCAGAACAGGCAATTAATTGTATTTGTTTTCTGTTGGAAAGAGTAAAGTTATAAACACAAATGGACTAACAAAAGTAAATGTATTTGCATATGGCCACATAAGCATTTCTTGATTGTAAAGATGATGTACTTGATTATTATTTAGTGTAAACATAACTACTTTATGAATTTTCCCCAACAACAGCTAACAAGGGATATGCAAAATGTTTGCTGAAGTTCTCAAAACAGATGAAATGTGACGCAAACTTCGCAAAACATTTTTTGGCCAAGTCAATGTTCAGGTCTCATGACCCTAAATTCTAGTTGCATGGCCGTTTATATGTTGCAATTTGTGCTACATTTTAAGGGTTGTGACCTTTGGTGAACCTTTTGCAAAAATGCATATTTATGGGAATTTCATGAAAATGTTTGCAAAGTATCGTACATTTGAAGACATTTGCACATCTTTCAGTTGCCCATTGTCCCAAACCAGTTAGCATATTGCAGTCCCCACTATTTTCATGTAACCTTTGTATATTGTTATCATAATATAAAAAAATGTTCACTATTTATAGACGTGGCACAATAGACAACTTCATGTTTTTTCATTTAATGTCTTGCATAAAAATCTTTTCAAATGTGTACAGTATTTACATTTGATAAATGCAATGACAGTAGAAGCCTACATAAGAAGAAACATTTGTAACTTGAATCAATGAAAATAATATCATCTAGTCTTACCAATGGAAATAATTACTAGTTTTCAATGTACTGTATAAGAACGCACTATTGAAATATATCCTTATTGATTTCTCTTTTGTCCACCTACAGTTCTTCCATCCATCCCCACATGCAAGATAGTTGGAAAACCTTATATTGGTTCCAATGTTACTTTGGGCTGCAAGTCTTCATCTGGAAAACCCGCACCAATTTATTCCTGGATACGCACAGCACCAAGCACTCAGATTTATTTTCCTCCTGTTCAGGGTACGAAACATTTATGATTTGTATTAGTTCTATTTCTTCAGATATGTCAGATTTCATGTTCCAGATCATTTGTATATAGGCTTACATTTCAAATTGATAAAACAAATGCAAGTAAACAAACAATCTTCATACTTTTATAGAAATTGATTACGCTATGTGTACACATGTAAATGGCATGCACTATAAAACAATGTTTCTGAGCACCTCAATAAAAGGATAAAATACATCGAGATAGTCTGCCAATTTGACTGCAACAACCTGCTTGTATTGTTATCACAGAATGAGGTTCAATGCTATGTATCAATTTATTTAATGCAGCATGTTTCATCACATAGATTAACTAAATATATTATATTATTTTGACGTTACGGCTATTATATATTATTTTACAGTACAGAATTACATTTACTAATACTAGTTTTAAATTAAAAAAAATACACATAATTCAGTTTTAATTTAAATTGTATCATTTAGGAATTCAACATGACGCAGTGCTTCAACATTCATTTCAAACAGCAAATTGTTCATCATCATATGTATGATGTCACATAACGTCCTTCATACAGAAGACACACGTTTTATACAAAGGTTTGTACTACTTTGTAGCATTAAAATTTAGATACACAAAAAAATTCTAATGTGGGAGACCAGTACATTTACACCGAAACTACTGGGATCACTAGCACCAGACGGGACAAAGTTATTGAATAAAATAGGGTTTATTTTGGCACGCCAGCAGACAGAACAAAGATACAATACCAGCAGACAGAACAAAGATACAATACCAACTGGCGGACCTGGGGGGTAGACTCTAGCTTCATTAGGTGCAGGGGCCTGCTTCAAGTCCGCTGCTCATCTGGGTATCACAGAGAGCTGATCACACAGCAGCCACTCTGCAACTTCTGCCAGTTGGATTCCACGATACATCCTTCACTCTGTCTCACAGAATGCCACACACTGTCAAACTCCAAATATGTTCTTCCTCAAACTCCAGAGATGGTTTGATGCTCTGATCAGCAGTGTTCCTTATATATCCCCATACCTCCAGCTGGGTAGGTGCCTCAGAGCCTGCGGCACACAAAGGCTACGAAAAGCCCATCTCCAGATCTGATCACTGCCATTCTCCACTCACCCATTGTTACATAGTTACATAGTTACATAGTAGATGAGGTTGAAAAAAAAACGTCCATCCATCAAGATAAACCTATGCTAAATTTCGACAACAGATACATTATCCTATATCTATACCTAATTATTGATCCAGAGGAAGGCAAACAAAAAAACCTAGTGTCATATCATCCAATGATATCTCATAAGGGAAAAAATAAATTCCATCCCTACTCCAAGAATAGGCAATCAGATTAATCCCTGGATCAACATCCTGCCCATGTATACATATTTGGTATATCCCTGTATACCTTTCCTTTCTAAAAAGATCGCCAAACTTTTTTTTAACAAATCTATTGTATCTGCCATCACAGTTTCCATGGGTAATGAATTCCACATTTTAACTGCCCTTACTGTGAAGAACCCTTTCATTTGTTGCTGGTGAAATCTCCTTTCCTCCAACCTAAAGGGATGCCCCCGAGTCCTTTGTATTGCCCTTTGGATGAATAGTTCTTTTGAAAGCTCCTTGTACTGTCTCCAAATATATTTGTATATAGTTATCATATCCCCTCTTAGACGCCTCTTTTCTAATGTAAATAAATCTAATTTAGCTATCCTCTCCTCTTAGTTAGATTGTCCATCCCCTTTATTAATTTGGTGGCTGTTCTCTGCACTCTCTTTAGTTCCATAATGTCTTTTCTAAGGAGTGGTGCCCAAATTGTACTCCATATTCAAGGTGTGGTCTTACTAAAGCTTTGTAAAAGGGCAAAATTATGTTTACTTCCCTTCCACCCATTGCCCGTTTAATGCAAGATAAGATCTTGTTTGCCTTTGCAGCTACTGCATTACTTTGGGCACTATTGCTAAGCCTGCTGTCTACAAGCACTCCTTTGTCTCAATCCACATTTCTATGCAGGTACTTTGGCTGATTAAATCACTCCATAGAAGTGTCCCCTCCATAGAAATGTGCACCCGTAAATCATATGACAAGTCTGCTATCTTAGAAATGATTACATACTGTACAATCCACATTTACTCACAAATACATTGTAGTGCCTACACATATATCACAAAATACTTTACCTCATATTGCTTGCTCACTAGACTGGGGGATTGCATTTACAGGGAATAAAGTGTTTTGGAATACATTCTTACATACATAGTGCATTATACATTTCCTGTTCTCCACCAGATATTAAATAGATGCGGCTGAATTACACATTACTGCGACATCCATTTTACACGGTTTAAGGTGTAGATAGGTGGGCTTCAGCTTTATTTTGTGATGCCAGCTACCCATACCATCAACATGATCTTTAGTTGCTTTCAATGGGATTTTTGCTTTAATACACTAAGGAGACTTAATGGCCCATCGGGATTTACAGAAGCAGGGTTCCCTGCATCAGAATGGGACTTGAGCTGTTTGAATCCTACCGGGTTGCACATGTCTGTAATGTAAGAGACGCGCACTTAGAGTGATACAGAATCAGTCCCCCTCCCTGCGCGCCTCGAACAGTCGATCGCACAGCTTTAATATTATTTTAATAACACAGAGCTGAACCACATTAATTTCAGCCCCGGGGACCCCCTGCTTCTCTAGTTACAGACCCCGTTATGGGGTGCTGGTATCCCCGCTATGTTTAAATTCTCCACGTGACCGTGACCTTTGGTCTCAATGGTAATGGTGTTTTTTTAGTTTATTTAAATAATGCTGTTTTTTAGTTTTGCAGCCAGGAGACATTGATAAATGACCCCTAAGTATTAGAGCAAAAGTGGTGCAATAATGGGGCAAAAACTGCATTAGATGTGTCACTGGAAGCAAATCCTCTACACCCATATTTCTAGCCCTTGCCTTAATAGTGACAAGATTTCCCTGCTAGAAATATAAGCCCTCAATTTTCTGAAGATAATTATGTATATATCCGACTGGCACCTTCTCCTCCCACCTTTAGATCCTTTCTTAAAACACACCTCTTTAATGAAGCATACAGTATGGGTTGCTCAGCTGACTGATACTATACAGTACATCTCATATGTACTGACTTTGGCCCCTTGCAGACTCACTTACTAGAACGCCATCCTACGGTCTCTGTAAGGTCTCCCCACTTAACACTTAGACTTATTTTCCTATTGTTATGTCTGAAGCTCTTATTCCCATTGTGTTATAATATTATGTCACGTGTATTGTAAAGCGCTATGTACCTGGCCAGTGCCACGCCACACTTTGGAAAAAGAGAGACACCACATGCACACACACAGACACTCACACTCACACACAGTGACACACACACAAACACAAACACACACAAGGAATTCACAGTTAGTATAAATATAGAAGTGTGGCTCGGCGTGCATGGGCAGCAGCGACACAAGCCACAATTTGAAAAACGAAGACTCCACACACAGAGAGACACACACACAGAAACACACACGCACAGACTGACACACACACACACACACATGCAGAGCCAGACACACACACACACACATACAAGGAATTCACAGTTAGTATAAATATAGAAGTGTAGATAGCTAAAACAGGGGGTATGTGCCGAGCACGCTCATTCTAAGTCAAACTTCTTTGCGTTTTGTCACTGAAATTGTGTTTTGTTTTTGAATTAAAAACATCACCATAAGCGCTATGTACCTGGCTGGCACGCATGCGCAGGAGCAGCAGCAAAAGCAACCCCGCCACACTTTGGAAAACCGAGACAATGCACACACACAGTGACACACACACAAGGAATTCATAGTTAGTATAAATATAGAAGTGTGGCTCGGCGTGCATGCGCAGGAGCAGCAACCCTGCCACAAATTGGAAAAAAGAGACACCACACACAGAGACACACAGAGACACACACACACACACACACACACACACAAGGAATTCACAGTTAGTGTACATATATATATATATATATATATATATATATATATGAAACCAGGTGTCCCACCAAGGAGACAAAAAACAGCACTCAAGGTATATTGCAAAAGTGTATTTGAAAAAAAGCAGGCACATATAAATCCAACGTTTCGGTCCTGTATAGGACCTTCCTCAGGGGCGTGCTGAAGGTCCTATACAGGACCGAAACGTTGGATTTATATGTGCCTGCTTTTTTTCAAATACACTTTTGCAATATACCTTGAGTGCTGTTTTTTGTCTCCTTGGTGGGACACCTGGTTTCCTGTTATTTTTGTTGAACAAGCACCTATTTCTTTGGAGCCTTTGAAGTGCCTGCTGTTATCTTTATATATATAAGGGGAAATAGCTAAAATAGGGGATGTGTGCCGAGCACGCACATTCTAATTTAAACATCTTTGCGTTTTGTCACTGAAATTGTGTTTTGATTTTTAATTAAAAACATCACCATCACAAATACAATTTCTGTGACAAAAGACAAAGAAGTTTCACTTAAAATGTACGTGCTCAGCACACACACTTTTTTTCTTAAATGGTTAATAATATTTAATCATAACAACATACATTTTCATATAATTGTAAGGGCTGCTACTGTAGCTTGAATGTAGTGAAAATTGTTTTATTTACAGTAACTCTAAATGTGTAGGATAAGGATTACAAGAGATAATCTGTGAATCCTCAACAAAGATTAAGATAAAAAGGGTTATTCAGGACTAGCCACTGAAAAAGCAAATGAGAGCACCCTAGAAAAGAAAATACAACACTGCATTATTACTCTTATAGTGTATTTTTTATTAAAATAAATCAAAAGTGTACTGCATTTTTTATATTAAATGAGAACAGTGTGATACACAATGTATTTACATTGTGAAAGAACTTTAACCACAGCCCAAATATACACTAATGTAGATTTTATTCAGCTATACATGTCATAAATTATGAAACCCATTTAATATAGCCTAACGTCAATGGGTATTTGCGGCCGAGAATGGCTAGAACGTTCTCTTCAGACACTATAGAATTAACAACTATGCTTTTTATAGAAATACAAAAAAACAAATACCCCAGAACTATTAGGGTGAGGTCTCAAGGCACATTTGGAGTGCAAACTGCATCATTGTCAAGGTGCGTTTTAATATCAAGGGGTGATATTTATAGGGAATTTTAGCATTAGCACTTACATGTCAATGCTTCTATTTATGTTAAATGGACAAAGCAGTGCACATCTGTATATAATTCATTATAGTAATACATTTAATCTTACCTTTATTTGTTTACATGATTAGAAACGTACTGAGGATCAAGCAATCTTCCTAAGTAGCCTGTGTAGAGAATCTTTGTAAATCAAATCATATATATAGTATATACTGTAACTGTATTGCCTTAGAAGGCCTGGGTCGTGCACAGTAGAAAAAAATGTGTGTGTGTGTGTGTGTGTGTGTGTGTGTGTGTGTGTGTGTGTGTGTGTGTGTGTGTGTGTGTGTGTGTGTGTGTGTGTGTGTGTGTGTGTGTGTGTGTGTGTGTGTGTGTGTGTGTTTGTATATAATATAATATTATTTTTTTTTAAAGACATGTTGTGAGAATAAATTATTTATTAACATTGTGCAACTTTGATAAATATATTCACACACATTCATCATACACACAACACACACACACACACACATCACACACATACATCACACATCACACACCACACACATAAACACACACACATACACACATACACACACATCACACACACATCACACACACATCACACACACACATACACACACCACACACATACACATACACACACCTTGGTCTGGTCTGGTGGCTCTGTAGTTACAATGCCGGACCAGCTGCAGCCCCATTGGATGGGAGCAGTCACGTGACCGCTCCTCCGCTTCCCCGAGCGGCAAATTTCAAACTTGCCTGTCTCTGGGAAGTTTCTCAGCCTCCGCACGCATCAGCAAGCATGCGGAGGGATAAACTATAGCCGCGCTGATTACAGATGCAGGGGCTTTGTGCATCTGTTCAGCGCGGCTCAGCCAGGCTCAGCGACACTGAGTTCACTATGTCCTGGGCCTAACAAGTTCCTCTCTGTACATGACTTCTTTTACTCTCACTCTCTGATCCTCTTTGCTATAACCAAGACATGGCTCACTCAGTCTGACTCTGCACTGGAATCTGCCCTCTCTTATATTGGCCTTTCTTTCTCCCACACTCCACACCCAAATGGCAGGAGTGGAGGTGTGGGGCTCCTCCTCTCCTCAATCAGCCATTACTGAACCCTTCTATTCCTCCCTCTCATTCTTTTCCTTCCTTTGAGGTTCACACTGTCCAGCTTTTTTCTCCTCTTCCTCTCTACGTTGCAGTAATCTATCGCCCAACTATCTCTACTCATCCCCCTTCTTTCTAACTCACTTTGAATCCTGGCTCTCCTTCTTTCTTTCCTCAGAATCCCTTGTTATTCTCCTTGGGGACTTCAAGTGCCATATTGATGACCCCTCTCTCCCTTAGGCTTCCCATTTCAATAGCTAAACTTTTCTTTTGGCCTTTACCAATGGACTGCAGCCAGCACCCACAAGGATGGTCACTACTACCTAGACCTGGTTTTCACAAAAACCTTTCTCTCTGATTTCTCCATTTTATCCTTTTCTCTCTCTGACCATCATTTCATCTAATTTTCTGTCTTGCACTTCTCCCCTTCTCCACCTCCATCTAACCCTCGTTTCCGAAGAGACCTGCACCCTATTAACCTACCAGCTCTTGATTCCACTTGGCACTACTCTCCTCCCTCCTCTCTCTGCTCAGCTCCAGACTCTGACAACCTGGTCATAAACTGCAACTGTGCCCTATCCTCCTCTCTTGATCTACTGTACATGCCCCTGTTTTTATCTGCCGCTCTCTTCCTTCTAACCCCAGACCGTGGCTAAACTGCCAGGTTCTGGGCCTGGTCTAAACTGCATTCCTGCACTCATACCTCTGTTGGCCTCTGGAGGAAATCACATAGTCTAGTAGACTTGTTCCACTACAAATGTATGCTATCCTGTCTCAACTTTGCTCTCCCCGAGGCTAAACAAACCTACTTTTCTTAACTAATCGACACTCACAAGTCTTTGACACTCTACTCAGACCGTCTATTACCTGTTTTTCTTCCTCCTCTATTTCACCTCAGGACTTTGCTAACTTTTTCAAAACAAAGATAGATTTCATTTGTCAAGACATGCCCTCTATATCCTCCACACATTCTACACCTCTTCCTAACTCTCCTCCTGCCTTCCTCAACTCTTTATCTGCTGTCACAGAGGAGGTTGTGTTGCTGCTGATCTCCTCTTCTCCCTCTACTACTTGCCCTCTTGACTCAATTCTCTCCCATCGCCTCAAACTTCTTGCTCCTACTCTAATCCCTACACTTACACATATTTTCAACCCCTCCCTCTACTCTGATACCTTTCCCACTTCCTTCAAACATGTAACAAGTTATACCCTTATTAAAAAACAGCAATCTTGACCGTACTTGTATTTCTAATTATCTTCCTTTCTCCCTCCTGCCTTTTGCCTCTAAACTCCTTCTATGCCTTGTATTCTATTGCTTGCTCCATTTTCTCACCTCCTATTCTCTGCTAGATCCTCTACAATCTGTCTTCCGCACAGCTCACTCCTCCAAAAAAGCCCTCACTAAAATAACTAATGACCTCCATGCTGCCAAAGACAAAGGTCATTACACTCTGCTCATATTCCTTGACTTCTCTGTAGCCTTTGATGCTCTGGACCACCCTCTTCTCCTTCACATTCTCCATACTCGGCATCCATAACAGAGCTCTATCCTGGATTTCCTCTTACCTCTCCCATTTTATTTTCAGTGCCTCATTTGCTAACACCTTCTCCTCCTAAGTCAATCTCTCTGTGGCTGTACCCCAGGGGTCTGTCTTGGGACCTCTTCTCTTTACACACTCTCTGTAGGTGACCTTATCCCATGTCTTGGGTTAAAATATCACCTTAACTGTTTGTTGATGACACACAAATTTACTTTTGAACCCCTTAGTCACGGGAGACCAGGAATTTACACTTTTATACTGGGATCATATAACTGAGCAAAACCAAGAAGTAAAACAAATTGTGACGTATTCCTCTGAAACAGACATGCACACTATGGATTACAATTCTGCAGAAGAAAACACACTTACTGTGGGTCTGGGAAAAAAATAGACTTTCTTAGACCTTTACCGTCCTTAAACCAAAGTTTTCAGTTGATCGGGACGTCCCAAAATGTCCTGGAACTCAAATCGGCATTAAGTTCCACACACCACCACTGGATAAGCTCTGGAGCGCTGAAATAGTTTTACCGTGAGTAAGTCCCAAACCTCCTGGAACTCAAATCGACATGTAGTTCCAGCTGCGACTGCTACGTTTGATTTGTGAAACTTGGCTGCAAAAAGTCAGGACTTAGAAAATATTTCAGCTCAAAATTCTTGAAGCCGACTCGTTGCTATTTCTCACAGAGCATCTTTTGGTGATTTTGAATTTGCTGCTGCTGTCTTGATGCTTAGAATCTCCTGAGCTGATTGGCTTCTAGGTTTCTTATAGAATTTCAGTACCATTCACAGAACCCCTCAACCAATCAGAATGTGGGAATATTTCCACCAGCCTATCAGCGATTTGCCGGTACCTTGAAACTTGGCGGGCACGGATTTCAATTCTGCAAAGGTGCATGCGCCAACCTGGCACCTCTGCCACTTAGCATATTGAACCCTCCGCTGGGCTAGGCTCCTTAGAGTCTGGGGCCAGGCAAATGGTCACCAGATAGCCTTTATTCATGCCAGGACGTGTGTACTCAAGCATAACTCCGGTACTCCACCCGCCCTAACACCTTGGCATCTCTGTGGCTTTCAAGTCCAGGACCCAAGCTGACTCAGTGGAACCAAGCCTATGGCCATCTGGTCTCTCGGAACCAGGAACTTAGAAATTCCCCAACTCATATACAGTGCATAAAACATATATACCTTTATACACCATGTTAATAAAAATGTCACAAAATTCTTCTAAGTCCCTCGTCCCCTACGATCTACTGAAATGATGCACACTTTCATTTTCAGAGCTCCTAAACCTTCCTATAAGGAGTTTGCTAAATGTTGCTGCAAATAACGCGTAGGTTAAGTTTCAAAGTTGCTTCTAATGTACCGAACCTGGACTTAGAAATAATTACACTCATGCAACCTTATGGATGGTTGGAGACACTCCGAACCTCTATACTGGGTCCGGGATGCTGGGCATATACTGGGGGGGACACCCACTAACTAGGGACCCCTGACTATACCGGGGATACGCGTATCCCTATGCCCCATTTTACCTTTCTGGTCTGTGCTGAAGCAGAGCATCCTGGCGGTGAGCCGCGTAACTGCTTTCCAGGGAGGACATTATTCGGAGGTCTGTGTCTACATGTACCCGGGAATCTGACTCGGCTCCCGGATTCATTTTTGGGGTGGCCATCAACTCTGGTCCCCGGCTAGCTAGACACAATCCGACAACACTTTTACTGCAAAGTCCACCCTGAAACTCATAGCCTGAGAATCTCCACTAGTTAGCACTCCTGGAAAGGCAAAAGACACTTAAATCTTTATTGTCACATATTTTACATACAATGCATGGCAGTACATATGCAAGAGTCAGGCCCAAGATCTGACACTCTAGGACCCCAAAACATGGATCAGGGGCAATCAAGTGGGCTTGACCTTTATTAGTGAGCCTGGTTACCCCCTCACCATCACAACCCTGACCTGCTGTACAGACCAATGTCACTGAATGTCTCTCCATTATATTATGATGGATAGCCCTCCGCTGACTCAAACTGAACATGTCAAAACAGAGCTCCTCATACTTCCTCCCAAGCCTGGCATACTGCCCGTTTCTACATTACTCTTGGTAGCACTATCACACACCTAATATCACCCGCACACTGCCTAGGTGTTACATTTGACTCCTATTTCTATATTCCTATTCATATTTGCCTCATATTCTCCTCTCATATTCACAATGTAACTGTAGCCATGCTGTAAAATGGCCTGCAGTTTTCCTCTCCTGCTGGCAGTAAGCCTGGTAAGTTACAGGGTTGCCAGCAGTAATCATAGAGGTTTGCTCTCACACCCTGGTGAGGTGCCCTATGTATGGATGGGAGTGGCTACATACTCTGAGTCCATCGTTAGTGACATCAGAGATGTGCCTGCCCCCTGAGGGATATAAGGCACAGCACTGATCAAAGTTAGTTGTTGTAGTAAGGAACAAGTCTGGGTTGAGACTTGGGAGTGAGGGGCCCACTAGTGCTTTAACTGGTGGCCCCATTCTATGTTAATTAGCATCAAGCTGACAAAACCATACTGTGTCCAGGGACCTGGCACAGGGGTGATCTCCCCGAGGGGAGAGGGGATCCCACTCCATTGGGAGGGTGTACCTTTGAAAGGATAGCACAGCGAGATGTGTGGCTAAGCTAATCACTGTAAGGGGCAGTTGGCCCGCACCGTAAGCCACAATAAAGACAACCTTGATCAAAGACATTCTCTTGTGTGAGTCTGGAGTTACTCTACAGAGGATGGCACCAAGAAGGAGTTCCTCATCAGAACCATCTCCTTGCGGACGCAGAGATCCTGGTGAGGTGGAGGCGCTGCACTGGATATAGGTAGGACTCAAGCACACTACCTCAGCTGCCTGTCTGGGTTGACAATCCCCATACACCATCATGCGGGAGACTCAGGAGTCCTGTTGCCAACAGGTGCACCACCAGACACAACCATGTAAGGGGGACTGGTTAGACCACAGGGGCCAATGTGAGATTGGGTGGGTCAGACAGGCCAGAAAATCTGTTACATAACTAAAAAATGTAGTTTTCTCCTCCATAGCATTGCAATGATATGCCCTTACATCTGTCGCTCTATTGCTAAAACTCTCCTGCCTCGACAATTGTAGCCTTCTACTGTCCGGCCTTCCTGTCTCTCACCTGTCTTCACTTCAATCTATCCTAAACGCTGCTGCTTGAGTCACTTTACTCTCTTTTTAATCTGTCTCAGCGACGCTCCTGCTGAAATTCCTCTCCTGGCTTCTTATCAAATCTTGTATTACATACAAAGTTCTCCTCACTTTTAAGGCACTCTTAAGACACTTCTGTCCTTCTTTATATCTCAGCCCTAATTTCTCGCTATATACAACATCAAAACTCAGAACTTGCGTTCTGCCCTCTCCCGCCTAAAATGTTTCTTACTCAATGCCTCACAGTGAGACCACTCAAAACTCTGTTTCAGTAATCCAATGTAACATCTTGAGTTACTTTTTACAACTCGGTCTGTATAAGTATTTTAATGATGTCCACAACAGAGATATAAGAAGTCTAGATTTAATAGGAATTGAACATGTGATTCTAGACAACAGGGGTGGTGATAAACTCCTTCAGCTTAGGAAAAGAGAATCCTTTTGGATACACAGATTGAATACACTCCAGCCTTTTGGCTTAACTTTAGAGATCAACTTCATGACTTTTCTTTAACTTATTACTTTTTACATTCACTCTGGTTATCTATCCCTGATACTCTTCATATAGTATGTTGTTTTATTTTAAACATTATCCAACATAATCATCATAATTTTAGATGCTACCCACTTTGCAATATAGTAATTTTTCTTTATTGCACCCTTCCTGGAGGAACTGTGTGGTTTTAATAACGTACACCCATTTGCATTTTACCTTAGCATGTCTACATCTTACTTTTTTTTTTTTATATCTCTTTATTTGTATTTTTGTACGTTTTCAATTTGGACAGAATACAATTTCAGCTTTGAATAACTTTTAACACAGACTAATAGTATTGAGAATCAAAATGATGATAGGTGGAAACAGCATGAAAACAAAAAACGAACAAAGAGAGGGGAGGGAGGGGGTGTCACCACATTTGCAAAAACAACACCATCAATATAACACTTTAGTATATATAGTCTTCCTCCTTCTCTCTTATTCGTACCACCTCTAACATTCCATCAAAATGTTAAACATACAGTACAGATCAACCATATTTCTCAGTTCTTAAATACACGTAACACCTTTCCCCCCCCCCCCCCCCCCTCTCCCCCTGCCTAAGGGAGATCTGCATACAAGGGGCCTTATGGTGCTAACCTGCAGGCTTAAAGAAGACCTGAGCCTCCACTCATGGGGAGCTTGGGGGTGCCTGGTGCAGTGCCTCCACCTGCGGGGATCCAGGCATAGACAGACTGGCACCTCACGGGAATGTATATTCTGTAGATATACGTCAAATAACCGCAGACACAATAGTAATAAACAATAACTCTTTATCACAGGGTCCACCACAGATATAAATATACCATACATGCAATCACAATATTACCCAATCCCCTCCTCCTATCCCAGGGAGCAATTACACCCCTAAGGATCTTGGTGGCACCTTATCCCTTGGGCACCTTAGAACCACAGTTGTCCAGCAAGGCAATCCCCAATGTATGTGTGAGGGCAGCGCTACTCTCCCTTGTGTATTGGTGGTGCACGTGGGTACCTTCCTGGTTACACCGGGGTAACCAGGGAATTCTTCTGCTGAAAGGAGAACCGCATATGTGATCCCACAATACAGGGCCTCCCAACAATATCCCTTCTTGCTTTATGTCCAGCAGCCACACAGTCGTTCCACCATGCCTGGGGAATCTTCCCCTGCAGTTTGTTCTGCTCCACTACTCTGCTAGTGATCAGGCTATTGGGAAAGTCCCTGAGGTATGACCATCCCTAACATACTACCCTAGGGTGGCTCAGGGCCTAACTCGGGCCAATGGGGCATTCTCTGGCCTAGTCCCAGGCAGTCTGACTGGCTCCCAGGACACAACCTTCCCCAGGATATCCTGTCCCCTGCAAGGATATCCTCACTCTCTCATCTTTGGGAGTACCACGTAGGAGTCCGAAGAGCTGCATCAGCTCCCCCTAGAGGTAAGGCTGACTAGCCTTCTACATACATACTGTATGTAACCATATGATAGAAGGGGGTCCCAGACTTTCTGGAATCTAATCATAGTGTCTTCTAGATAGCTCGTCAAATTCTCCATGAGCATGACATGGGATATTTGTTCCCAGACCTGATGGTCTGCCTCCATCATCTAGTGACTAAACATCTGGTAGCATTGAGTATGTGTACTATTAGTTTCAATTCAGTTTTGTTCACACCTTCTAGTGGTGTGTTTAGGAGTAGAAACCATGGCTCTTTTGGTACTTTACCCCAGTAGTATCAAGAATAAACTTAAATATACAGTATTCTCCCATAGGGGCTGCATATTGGGGCAATCCAGCCAGATGTGGGACAGGGATCCTCTCTGTCTACAGCCTCTTCAACATAATGGAGAGATATTTGGGTCTATTAATTTTAGATTGGTCGGGTTTTTATCCCTATGACAATTTGGTTTGTAACTACTTTTTAACTTTTATACATTATTTTTAATATTACATTCTCTATATTATACTCATTTTATTGGTTCACAGTCCTGGATCTAATACTATAATATGGTTATCTAACTATATATTAGGTAACCATTACCATTAGGTATTATAGAGGGAGCTGTATTTCCGTTTTTATTTCACTTAATTTATGAGCTGCGACCGTTTTACTTTGCTCTACAGCAGGCCTACACAACTCCAGTCCTCGAGGGCCGCAAACAGGCCAGGTTTTCAGGCTATCCCTACTTCAGCACAGCTGGCTCAATTAATGGCTCAGTATTACTTTAGTCTCACTTTATTTGTCCTCTCTATTTGAATAGCATTTAAGTATGTAATTGCTTGTTTCTTTTAAACTTGAATCATGTGGTAAAATATGTGTTCTTTTATTAACTGGTAGGAATAGTGCTTAATGTTTTCTTTAATGCATATTTTTACCCTTACCTGAGTTTAGTAAATCTGGGCTTCGGAGATAAGTCACTTGAATTGGCTGTAGAATGCCGTTTGACTTAGAACCCCTTACAGTATCTTTGATCTAACAGAGATCTATATACAGTAGATCTAATAGAGTAAAATGGTAATATTTTTTCTGCAGGAAAACTATTTCTCTTACTATCTAAAAATATGTACAGTACAGTGTATGGTATAGTATTATGCAAACAGGGACCACTAGGCTAGTCTCACCCAAATTTACCTTCAGAGGTAACATGGGGGTGATTTACTAAAGTCTGCAGGCTGCAAAACTTGGCCAAAGTTTGTGCAAAAGAATTGTACCAGATTTATCAAAGGAAAAACTCCCATTGCTTTCAATGGGTTGCTTTTTTTTCATGACTATGGCTCTGTTTTTACACTGGTTTTGCCCTACTTTTGCAACCAATTGACCCCCTTGTTCTTCAAGCTTGCCTCTTGATCTAATGAAATATGTTTCCTGCTCATTTATGTGTACTGTAACTCCACCTTCAGTCCAGTATGGGTATCTCAACTGTGTCATACTTTGTAAAGTCTCCCTTTGCTAGCTGACAGGTGCGGAGTTCTTTGTTGTTAGTGAAGTAGTCTTTAGCCCTTGTCTTGTTTCACTTACATCACACGTGTTATGGTAACAATTGCAATGCTTGCTAAAGGTATTCACAAGAACTACACAGTAAAAAAAAAAAACCACAGTAGCTGAGAAACTGTTTAATCACACGGTATACAACCTAAAATGAAAAGCAACATCTATTCTCATGCAGGCACAAAATTAAGAGAGATTTAATGTACAATAGGGAGCAAAACGTTACATTTCAAGCAGTCCCTTGAATGTTCTTTCAAAAAAATGCACCTCATTCATGGCAAAATATCTGGTGCAATTTGCATCTTTTGGTACATATAATAAATAGCCAGTCCCAAATATTTATTTGAATATTACAGAGACATTTTGCAGGCACAGGTCCCTGCCCCGTGGAGCTTACAATCTATGTATTATAAAACAAAATCTGGGCTGCTTCAGCTGCTGCTACTCACATTTTGTTTTGAAAAAAGAGTCATAGAACACTCTTCAAAGCTAATGGAATCGGGCCAGATGTGTAATGAAAGAAAGAAAGAAAGAACCTAAACATTAAAAACAAGATCTTTAATAAACGTATTAAACACTGGATTGGCACATCTGGTTTTGGTGCACATTCATAATAATACATTTGTAGATTTTTGTCCTGGCTAATAATATAAGCTTTATAATGTATAGTCTCTTTACTCTGCTGTCCATGTCGTTTTGAATTTGTTTTGTAATGCAGGGTAACGATGCTGAATTCAAAATGAAATGATTAGAGCTCTACAATGTGATTATTAAAAAGGAAATCTGGTGTAACCGTTTAAAATAGAAAAATGCAGCAAAATTATATGACACAAAAAAATTATTTGTCACTTAAAGTGGTTTGTTTAACTTATATTTTTTGATTATTTTTTCAGATACTGTGAAAGGAACTTTAAGCCTAACTAATCTCACAACAGAAATGGCAGGAATTTATGTATGTACATCAACAAATATTGCTGGGATTTCAAAATGCAACATAACAGTAGAAGTTACTTCATGTGAGTACAATGCACAATGATCAAGAATGAGTAAAGTAGAGAGGGTGTGGTATCAATAATGGAGGGTGTTGTTTAAATAAAGGGGCAGTCACTCCTAGGATCAAAATGAAATAATGCTAGTGAGAGAGAATGAAATGTTGGAGGGAGTGACATGGGTGGAGAAGAGAGTGACAAGGAGGGAGAATAGAACTACATGGGGAGGGGGGTGAATTACATGGGGGGAGAATAGAGTGACATAGTAGGGAGATAGTGACATGGAGGGAAGAGTGACAATGGGGAAAATAAAGTTACATAGGGAGGAGAGAGGGACATGGAGGGGAGAAGAGAGTTACATGAAGGGAAACAGTAAGATGGGGAGAGAGTGACATGGGAGAAAGAATGACAAGAGGGGAGAATAGAGTGAAAGGGAAGCAAGAAGATTCTGGCATGAGAAGACAATGATATGGGAAGAGATTGACATGGGGAGATAGAGAGTAATAATGGGGAGACAATTGTGGAGGGGGCATGTGTATATTTTTGGGAATCTTATGGAGAAAAGTCCCATATACTGTATATCTCAAGCTGTTTTTCTTGTTGGTGTATTTGTAAGATTTTGAAATTGGAGCACCACCCCTTAATATGGGTTGCGACATCCCAAAATAATACCTTGAGTGGAAAACTTTAAATATGTTTTGCGGTAATTTAAATTTATAGACTAATAACTATTAAATGTTTCCGTACATAAACCCTTAATGGAAATCAAAATAAATATGTGTATCTTTATATATTTCTAAATGATACAATAATTCAAATGTTTTTACATTTGAAATCAAGGTTGTCAATCAGGTATGTTTTGTAAATATTGTATAGTATTTTACAATGTGGGGTTACAGTATGTTTTTATAAGAATGATTAATCTTACAGTATGAGATGTGCATTTGTTGACATTAACATGTACTGTGTATTTCAGTTTCCAGAACTGCTGTAATTATTGGAGCAGTTGTAGGATCCATTGCTGGAGCCTGTTGTTTAGCAATCATGTTGGTTGTATTGATCTATTTCTGCAGAATAAAAAAAAAAGATTCACCGGATGAAATAGAAAATGAGATCAAGTAAGCATATTACATTTTCACATATTATGTTGGGTTTTTTTTTGATCCCGGTAGGAAAACATTTTATAAACAAGTTATTGACTTTTTCAAATACATACAAGCAGAGGAGGAACTACTTCTGGTGCAGGGTATTAACCTGAAATCTCTCAAACTCTGCCACCAGCGCACATTTTTACAAAGGTTTGTAATATTATTTAGCATTGAAATTGTCAGGCAATTTAGAGAAAAATATAATCTTAGTACATAGACCCCCATAAATTGTCATCAACATTTATCAATACCTTCCGTTCAGAACCATGCAGGAGAAGGGGATGGCGCTCTGGAAAGGGAGTGCAGTTCACAGGGGTCTATTTACGAATTTCTCTCAGCTTGCCAACGGGTGCATAGCCAATTGCAAAACAAAAAGCACATCAAGGAAAAGGAATCCCAGTGGATGCAAGTGGAATTTCTCCAACTCCTTTAATAATTCTTGTGCAATTCTTTTGCACTGGTCTTGCCCCAGTTTTGCAGTCAGGAGCCTTTAATACTGTAAGTCACCCCACAGTAACATAACACAAAATGGAAGCACTAAAATAAGTAACCCTCCCAAGAGGGTTACCTGGGCAGAAGGCAACAAGATTTTTTAAAAAATGGCACTTTATTATCTTCACACACTGAGATAAAAAATCTTATCCATCAAAATCACCTTCTGATACAGCTTCAGTAATCACTGCAACAGGTACAACCTGGGTTTTAAACCTAACTACGCAAACTGTAACCATATATTGAGCAGCTTGTAGCGTCAAATTGTGGATAAGGGGGAACACAGCCCCATTGTTGTTTTGCTCTCAGATTGGTTGCAGGTTCCACATTGTAAAGCTGTTAGAAGGCTAAAATATGTTTTTTAGGAATAAATCACTCATGAATACTGTGACAAACGCCCCTCTTTTGTAGCGCTGACGTCTGTCTGGGATCTTCCCGACACAGTCTTGTAGGGTTAATTATACGAATAACCGGATCATACAAAGCATTACGTTGTTTAACTCAGGCTTCTGCCTGCTTTATTTTCATCCCAGTAAGGGACTGCAGCTTTAACAGGTGTAGGCAGGAGGCACTCAGCTATTAACCTTCAGCGGTTTACTCATATCACTGTTATAATATTTCACAAACTGTCACTTTAAGAAACAAAAATAAATCATATAAAGAAATCCTATCCCATTCAGGGATCTATCTAACTACACAGCAGAATCAGCCTCTCTAACTTTTGCTTGGCCAACTAACCTGGTTTCCCAGCTTAAAACAATTTCCTCTCATTTAGGGTCACTACATACAGCATACAGTCTTTAGACACAGCAATAAACATTTGTTTGTCTTATCTGTTCGTGGTGGGGCACTCGGTCCCAAGTGTCTAGGCAAATTTTCTGGTACTGCGATACTTGAAGGTGGCGTCCTCCCCGAACTGGATGCAGGGGAGCAGCGATACCCCCAGCCTCCAGGCTCTAAGAAGAGAGAGTGAAAAGCAACCCTCTCTGCTCTAAATACCTGTTCTAGTGATTAGGAGAGCAGGTGAGGGAGAACTAGACACATTGTAAACTGTGGTCTGGATTTTCCATCCACCAGCCTGAGTTAATGGAAGCTGTGGAACGGATTATTTTGCACTATTCCTGCACTTTCTGTCCTAAAACCGGGCAGAAAGCTGCCTAATATCTTTGGACTATGTCACAATACATGTACATGTCTACTTCAACCTGTTACTTTAAACAGTAGGGTCATAAATATAATAATCCGAGGTTTGACAATCTCTGCTTTATCTACGTTAAGCTTTACAGATCAGTTTAATGCACCAAGATGAAGTTTCCGAGAAAATCCCTGTTAAAATAAATTTGGAAGCTAATTGCAGAGCTACTGTAGCAACCAAGCAAAAGTTCCTGAGTAAAGAAGGATGAAACTGCAATTCTTGAGTGCATAGGTGATTTAGGGGCCTATGTACTAAGCAGTCATTAAAAAAATTGCCATCAAATTAAAATCACAATTTTTGACAGCGTTGCTATCATGGTATGCAGAAAGGCCCGAATATCAGTGATAACAACATTTGAACAAATGGCGAGTAGCCGGCAATGAGATGATCTGCCCTCCGAAACGGGCTTACCTGGCGAGTTGATTCTGCTGCAGAGACAGAGAGCCGCCTCTCTCTCTGCGCAAATCTCGGCCGAAATAAAAAAAAAAATATTTTAATTTTATTACTAGTGTAGATGAGCAAGGGGTCTCCAGAGCAGAGCCGCGTTGATTTCAGGTACGGTATCAGGTACGGTATCTCCTATGCATTGAAATGTCCCGGTCACGTGACGCAGGACATTTACATGCATAGGAGATACCGGCTCACCATAACGTGGCCTGTATCTTGGGGAGCAGGGGGTCCCCGTTTCCTGACCTGAAATCAACGCAGTTCTGCTCTGGAAACCCCATGTTCATATACACTAGTAATAAAATTAAAATATGTAGTAAGCACCAATACACAACCCACCCCCTGTGCCCCCACATAAAACCATTATTTATTTATTTGAACACACGATTGATAACATAGGCCGGCAGGGGTCACCGGGTGGTCCCCGTGGGTGTCCTGGGGTCCTCAGGTGGTCCCCATGGGTCTCCGCTGGCCTACGGTACCATTCGTGTTGTAAAAAAAATAAAGCTGGCCTACATTTCAATAAATACACCTCCCCCCAAACACATACAGTACAGTGATGTGCAAAATAACTATTATTCTGATAAGGATAATAGCTTATTTGCCAATTATTAAACACAACATTAGCCATGCAGCATAAATAAAGTAAATAAAACCCCTTCTACTTACCCCTGCCATCATGAAGGGCATCATCGTCAGCATACTGCAGGGCCATGTCCTCCGATGCCAGCAACAATACATTCAAAAATACAATAGCGGTTAATAGCCGCTGTAGTAATTAAGGGGCTAACCCACCCTTCCCCACTACTCACTCGTGAGGCCTAACCACCCACCGCGGAAACCCACTATACCCACCCTGTACCATTGAGTGGCATAGTAGTACATCATACTCATATAATATGGGCATGATAAGCTACTATAGCAGTCAATGGTCACCCTAATACAAACGCATGAATGTCCAAAATACACAATAATAAAACATATACAACAAGCACCTAAATTCCCGAGATACAAAAAGTAAAAGCACTAGCCAACCAAGCAATTTCATAATTAAAACCACTAGCCAATCAATTAAAGAAATCATACCTGCATTGTGAAAACATTCAACCCTATTGCTGCCAGAAGATGCCACTGGTCTTCCGTGACCATGTGACCGCTTAGAGTAGTGATCGTGATCACGTGATATGGAAAGGCTCCCATTGACTGGAATAGTAGAGGAGAGAAGAAGCAAATATCAGATGATGGTGTACATGCAAAGTGCCGGTAGGGGTTATAATACCCTTTCTGTTCAAGTCAGTGGGAGTTAACACCAGAAAGGTGCGATAACCTATTTCTAGCACTTAAGGCCCCTGCCCCGATATTCCCTAAACATCATAATGGCCCCTACTGTGTCAGTTATTGTGACATTTGTAAATATCATAAGGGTAACCTAAAGGGTGATTTTAATTTTAGCTATATAATAACTAGTTTATTATACTTTGTTTTATTACAGAGAGGATGCTCAAGCTCCAAAGACACTTTCCTGGGCAAAAGGCAATGAGGCAGACATGATTTCAAAAAACGGCACTTTATCATCTGTGAACACACACCGAGATCACAAATCTTATCCATCAAAATCGCCTTCTGATACAGCTTCTGTAATCACTGCAGCAGGTAGCAACCTGGGTTTTAAACCTAACTACACAAATGAGAGAGGAGGAATCACACCAACCCCAAGCTTATCCAGTCAGTCTTTACCAACCTATATTCCTCCACAGAATGGTAGCTATTATCACACTGCCTTGCCAACAAACAGAAACACTCTGCAAAGGACAAATGGACTTGCGCAACAGGTTCCAAGACAGGGACCAAATATAACATCTGGGGTGGTTACACCTTCGAACCTAGTGAGAATGGGTGGAGTGCCAGTCATGGTGCCAGCACAAAGCCAAGCAGGTTCACTAGTGTGATGAAGCACTACACACTGCTGCATTTTTATTCAAAACGTAGTGCTAAAACTGTTTACAAGTATTACTACTGTTAAGTCAGCATTCATGAAAGCATCCGTCTCTATAACATTTTCTTGAATCTTCACTGATTTTATTGATCAACATAATCAACCTAATATGTTTATAATACAATAACTCACTGTGGTCTAATTATCAAAGTCTCTTGGCTGCAAAACGTGGGCAATAGAACTGCACCAGCTTTATTAAAGGAAAAACATATCATTGCTTTTTATGGTTTCCCTTTTCTTTGATAGATCTGGTGCTGTTTTAACACTATTTTGCTCTACTTCAGTAGTCGGGTGACTGATAAATAATTCCACTGTCACTTAAGAATTGCTACAGTATACGAATGTTGTACCCAATTCACATTCCACGTGCCTGATAATCTTTTAAACAGCATGCAATGATAAATAATCTGTTTTTCATAAGTATACTGTTGTTATAATGTTCACTTAATGGAAGTTGTGTTGCTTTACTTTTAGAAGCATATTTCCAAAAGTTTAAAGCCATATGGAGATTTTTTTTGGTTGAACTTTTTGCTCTTGTGTATAAAAAATGGTTCAATCTGACTTTTTTATTTAACAAAAAAAAGTAAATACTTTCATTGATCTGATGGCTGGTATTTTGTACAGTATGTTTGCCTTTTGCTTCACAATGTATACTAACTAAGAAAGTGCACATACATTTAGATTTCACGTTTTACAGAAAGCAGTTGGCCCCTCTTGCAGTGGTGAACTATGTGATCTATATTGTATATTCTAAGCAAAACTTTGTTAAGCTCCAACCATTGTGTTTTTACAAATATTAAAATATTTTAGTACATAGTCAACTTTTCATTACAATGACGTGGTAATAAAATGTCTTTAGCATCTGTTTCTTCACTGCCATTCGTTCAACCCTTACATAGTGTATGTGGAACTGCACCTTAAGGTAGCACCAGATGAATCACTGTCAAACTACTATAGGGTCATTTATCAAAGTCTCCTGGCTGCAAAACCGAGGTAAAATTAGTGCAAAAACACTGCACCAGAGTTATTAGTCAAGAAAATCCCATTGGGTTTCCCCTAATAAATATAGTGCCGTTTTTTACGCCAGTTTGTAGCAGGAAGACTTTGATAAATAACTCCCACTGTATCAAAGCAAAAGTGACGCAATTCTAGGGCCAAAAAATCTGCACCAGATGTATTAAATAAATAAATCTTATTGCTCCTAGTAGGATTTTTTCCTGTGACATCTGGTACAGACATTTTGCTCAATAATTACACCACTTTGGCCCCTTTACTGCTTTAAAACACTGAAGTAAGCAGTAGAGTGATATATATATATACTTAGTTAAGTTATGGTGGGTAAAAAAAAGTGACAAAAACCCTCCATAATAAAGCATATAGCAAATGGAAATATTCCTGTATGCTCATTTGCATGTCTTAGACAGGTCTGCAACCCCACCTTTCACCATTATCACCCAGCACACAGTGTTTCCACTGCAGCAAGGGATTCTGGAAAATGACATGCAAATGAGCACACAGAGCCACCTTTTGCTTCAAAACCATTTAACATGGTCCCCTGTAAGCTTTTTCTTGCTGCATTTCACAGCTTTGAGCACAGCCTGGGTTAAGATGCATAGCCAGTAAACATACCCACAGACAGCTGTCTCGTCAGTGTGGGGTTGGTTATACTGGCTTTGCAAAATGAAGCTTAGGATAGGTTTCACCACACTTAGTTAAGTGTTAATATATGTTAACATAACATAGTTAATATATGTATATATATATATATATATATATATATATATATATATATACACACCATACACATTTTAAGTTATGGCAGGTGAAAAAGGCGACAAAAAACCTTCACCATTAGCATATAGCCAATAAAGAATATCACTTATGAGCACATTCACATGTCTTAGACAGGTCTGCAACCCTGCCTTTCAACCATAATCACCTAGCATACAGTTCTTCCACTGCAGCAAGGGATTCTGGGAAACGAAATGCAAATGAGCACACAATGTGTCACCTTTTGCCTGAAATCCATATACATAGAACCCATATAAGCAAATGCTCTGCTGTTCACACAGCTTTTAAGCACAGCATTGGATAGAAAAGGAGGGAAACCAGTACTTTACACCAAAACCACCGGGATAACTAGTTCCAGACAGGACAAAGTAGTTGAATAAAATGGGATTTATTCCGGCACACCAGCAGACAAAACAAAGATGTACAAAACAAGATACAATACCCACTGGGGGCCTGGGGAATAGACTCTAGCCTCGCTAGGTGCAGGGGCCTGCTTCAAGAAGGCTTGCCCTGTCCGCTTCTCGTCCAGGATCTCAGAGGGCTGATCACACAGCAGAGCCCCTGACACGTATCTCCAGCAGGTAACTGTAAAGATCCAAACTCCTTTACAGAATGTCTCTCAGTCTCTGTTAGCCTATCTTGCTCTCAGATGCCCTCTGAAGGTAGATCTGAATTCTCTGACCAGCAGCACCCCTTATAACGTATATCCCTCTGTTGCTATTCTTTACATGGGAGGGGCTGCTGGCCAATCAGAGCAAACCTGATTGTCCACTCTTTCACACTCACCAAATGTCTGTAACACCTCCACGCTCCCAACCATTGTCTCAATACACATTTATCTGCAGGAACCTCAATACAAATGTAACTCACATGCAAATCCCATTACAAGTCTGCTATCTTAGAAATTATTACATACAGTCACATAATCCAATTAATACTTTACAGGGCTGACTCCCAAATTACATCACAGTGCTTACACATAGATCACTAAACACTTTACTTCATATTGCTTGCTCAACTAGACTTGGGAATTTAATTGAATTAACAGGGAATAAAGGGCTTTGGAATACATTCTCATATACATAGTGCATTACACATTCCCTGTTTTCCCCCAGATATTAAATACATTTGGTTGCAATAAGCCTTACATAGGTGGCCGAGTTACAAAGATTTAGGGGTAGCTAGCTGGGCTTCATCCCAGTTTTGTGATGTCAGCTAGCCCTACCGTCACATATACAGTTGTGTGAAAAAGAAAGTAAACCCTCTTTGAATTCTATGGTTTTACATATCAGGACATAATAACAATCCTCAGCAGGTCTAAATATTAGGTAAATACAACCTCAGATGAACAACAACACATGACATATTACACCGTGTCATGATTTATTTAACAAAAATAAAGCCAAAATGGAGAAGCTTTCGTTGAAAAACTAAGTACACCCTTACTGCTTCCATAGGAATTAAGATGCTAAGTAGCAGACAAGTGCTGCTAATCAAATGACCTTGATTAATTGATCATCAGCAAGTGTGACCACCTCTATAAAAGCCGAAGTTTTTGCAGTTTGCTGGTCTGGAGCATTCAGGTGTGTTAACACAATGCCAAGGAGGAAAGACATCAGCAATGATCTTAGAGAAGCAATTGTTGCTGCCCATCAAACTGGGAAGGGTTATAAGGCCATTTCCAAAAAAATTTAAGTCCATCATTCTACAGTGAGAAAGATTATTCAAAAGTGGAAAACATTCAAGACAGTTGCCAATCTTCCTAGGAGTGGACGTCCCAGAAAATTCAACCCAAGGTCAGACCGTGCAATGCTCAGAGAAATTGCAAAAAACCCAAGAGTTACATCTCAGACTCTACAGGCCTCAGTTAGCATGTTAAATGTTAAAGTTCATGACAGTACAATTATAAAAAGACTGAACAAGTATGTTTTTTTTGGAAGGGTTGCCAGGAGAAAGCCTCTTCTCTCTAAAAAGAACATGGCACCACGGCTTAGGTTTACAAAGTTGCATCTGAACAAACCACAAGACTTCTGAAACAATTTCCTTTGGACAGACGAGACCAAAGTGGAGATGTTTCGCATAATGCACAGCGCCAGTTTCGGCGAAAACCAAACACAGCATATCAGCACAAACACCTCATACCAACTGTCAAGCACGGTGGTGGAGGGGTGATGATTTGGGCTTGTTTTGCAGCCACAGGACCTGGGAACCTTGTAGTCATTGAGTCGACCATGAACTCCTCTGTATACCAAAGTATTCTAGAGTCAAATGTGAGGCCATATGTCCGATAGCTAAAGCTTGGCTGAAATTGGGTCATGCAACAGGACAATGATCCCAAGCATACCAGCAAATCTACAACAGAATGGCTGAAAAAGAAAAGAATCAAGGTGTTGCAATGGCCCAGTCAAAGTCCAGACCTCAACCCGATTGAAATGCTGTGGCTGGACCTTAGAGAGCTGTGCATAAACAAATGCCCGCAAACCTCAATGAACTGAAGCAACGTTGTAAAGAAGAGTGGGCCAAAATTTCTCCACAACGATGTGAGAGAATGATAAAGTCATACAGAAAACTATTACTTCAAGTTATTGCTGCCAAAGGTGGTTCTACAAATCATGACACGGTGTAATATGTCATGTTTTGTTGTTCATCTGAGGTTGTATTACAGGCTAAGACAATCTATGAATGAGAACTCATAGACCTGGTATAATTCACTTGAAAACATTCAAGATACAAATGTGAATCTGTAATAGACATTACAGATTTCAAGGTTCAATTCTAATAGAACCACATATCTGGATAACTATATAACGTGTATGCTCTACCTTCATTTACCAGTGCAGTTTACCTCAGGCTAAAGGTTCAATATACTCGAACCTAGACTCCTGGGTAATCAAGCCTTTCTGAGCTTTCTGCTCTTAGCTGCAACACAAGAAAGTGTATATATATATATAATACCTCTGTTCTATCTGGTAAACCAAAAAGATTATTGGGACTGCTTATTGATCCACCACTCACCTTCGACGCTCATAGATATCCAGTTGAATCACCTGGGTTCTAGTCAATTCAATAGTATGACTACAACTACCAACAATATATTATAGGTGATTGTCACGGGAGACCAGGTTTATTAACACCTTTTATACCGGGATCATATGATACTAACGAACTAAACTTGCCTAGTCCAAATTGTTACATAATGAAGTCTGTATGAGTCCTTTCCAATGACCGGGAGGTACTCACAAAAGTCCTGGAACTCAATTCGGCAATTCCAGCCGCGACCGCTACGTTCCATTTCCAAAACTTGGCCCATGAAAACCGGGACATGCAATTTCTTGCATTGAAATCTCTGAAGCCGGCTCGTGTTTATTTCTCCCAGAGCATCTTTGAATTTGCCGCTGATGGTTTGGCGCTTAGAATCTCAGGTCCTGATTGGCTGCAAGGTTTCTTATAGGTTTTATGGAGTCCCATTCACAAACCATTACAGCCAATCAGCGCGTGGGAATTTCCCTGCCAGCCTTTCACCGATTTGCCAGTATACTGAAGCCGGGCGGGCACCAATTTCAATTCTGCTGAGGGGCATGCGCCAACCTGGCACCTCTGCCTCTTAGCATATTGAGCCCCTCTCCCGCTGTCCAGGTTCTGCATTGTCTGGGGCTGGGCAAATGGTAGCTGGATAGCCCTTTGTGCTATCAGATGGGGTTGTCACAGATGCTCACTACAACCTTGACTAGACTGCAGGGCCGAGGTGGGGATGTATATATACCGCCGCCCTACAACCACGGGGCCAGGTCTGGATAGCAGAGTCAAGGATCTTTTTTTAGCTTTTCGAAAGCTCTACTGGCTTCAGGAGACCACTGGGCCGGATCGGCTCCCTTTTGGGTCAAGGCCGTAATGGGCGCTACCACTGAAGAAAAACCCTGGATAAACCTCCGGTAGTAGTTTGCAAATCTGAGGAATCTCTGCATAGCCTTGAGGGATAGCGGATGTGGCCAGTCTATGATTGCCTTGACCTTGTCTGGATCCATGGCAAGTCCTGTGTTGGATATGATGTATCCCAGGAAGATAGTTCAGGACTGGTGAAACTGGCACTTCTCAAGTTTGGCGAAGAGGTGATTAGCTCGTAGTCTTAGGAGAACTTGTTTCACATTTTCTTGGTGCGCAGAAGAATCTTTGGAAAAAATCAGGATATCGTCCAGATATACGACCACGTATTGGTCGAGTAGATACCTGAAGATCTCATTTACGAAATATTGGAACACCACGGGTGCATTGCAAAGGCATCACCAAATATTCATAGTGCCCGTCCCGAGTGTTAAGGCCGTCTTCCACTCGTCCCCCTGACGGATTCTTATCAAATTGTATGCCCCCCGCAGATCCAGCTTAGTGAGCTATGCCTATCGAACAGCTCTGAGTTTAAGGGCAGAGGGTAACAGTTTTTAACTGTTATTTTGTTGAGCCCCCTGTAATCGATACATGGCCTGAGTGGCCCATCCTTCTTTTTTACGGAAAAAAAACCCGCACTAGCGGGTGAAGAAGACTTCCGGATGAAGCCCCTCTGAAGATTTTCTTGAATGTACTGCCCATGGCCTTGGTCTCCGGGAGCAACAAAGGATAAGAGCACCCCCAGGGAAGAGTAACACCGGGCAGAAGATCTATAGGACAGTCATAGGGACGATGGGGCGGTAGTTCCTCAGCCTGACCCTTATCAAAGACGTCCAGGAATTCTTTGTACATCTCAGGCAGCTGATTCCCTGGTTCAAGCAGTAGCACTCCAGCCAGACTTTTGGAAGGAAAAAGACACTTCCCTTTACACTGGATATTCCAACGGATCGGCAAGATTCCCGTCCAATCAATTTGAGGGTTATGTCGCTGGAGTCAAGGCAGTCCTAAGATTACATCCACGGAGGGGGTGTGAATGACATATAAATTGTATGCTCTTGGAATGGCCTCCATCAGCCTGCAAGGAAAGGGATAAAGTTTGTAGAATAATGAAGACGGGTTGGAGTGGATGGCCATCGATAGCTTCGAGAACTACGGGGCAATCCTTCTCTGTTAGGGATATATTGTTCCTCTCTGCAAATCCCTGGTCAATAAAGTTTCCCCCTGACCTGGAGTTCAGGATGGCCCATGTGGCAGTCTGAAAGTTGTCTCCGCAAAGTATGATAGGGATGTAGACCCTGGATGGAAGTCTGGGAGGAGGAGAAGAGATGGGATTCACAGGGCAAGTAGCAACTAAGTGTCCACCGTTACCACAGTACAGATATAGTCCGGAGCGGCGTCTACGCAGTCTCTTACCAGTGGACAAGCGGGTGAGTCCCAGTTGCATGGGTTCGTTCATGGCTGCAGGTGGAAGATTTCCGCTTGTAGCCGACTGAGAAAAGAATGCGGGAGTACTCTGTTGGGGCCTTCCTCTCTCCATCCTTCTCTCCTGGAGACGTTGGTCCATACGTATACAGAGGGCCCCCAGGGACTCCAATCCCACTGGACATTCTATGCTGCCAGCTCATCTTTGGGATTCTCGGACAGCCCTTGCCAGAAAGCCACTGTCAAGGCCTCGTCGTTCCAAACGGTCTCGGTGGCGATGGTACGAAAATCGCGAGCGTAGCGAGCCACGGTAGGATTCCCATGTGAGATATTTAGTGTGAGTAAAGGCTGCCGTTACCTTCCTCCCTGGTGTGTTGAAGACTCTTCGGAACTCTGCGGTAAACCGGTTGAAATCAGAGGTCAAATCCGGTCACTGCTCCAAGGTCGGTGAGGCCCATGCCAAGGTGTCGTCCGTCAGAAGAAAGATAATGTAAGCCACCTTAGAGCGTTGGGAAGGAAAATGTACAGGTAAAAGTTCAAAGTGAATAGCGCACTCGTTGAGGAACTCCCGAGATCCCAGAGGATCACCCCCATAGCAGTTAGGGGTAGGCAAGCGTGGCTCAGAACTTGGGGTCAGGGGAACAGCGACTAGACCCAGTGCCACTGCGGCAGTGGTGATCGGATTGAGAGCTGTGGCCCGGGTATCCAGGTCCCCTAGAGCACGTTGGAACCCCTCCATACGCTGGCTATTCTGATTTAGACATCACTCCCCTTGTTTAAACATAGCATCAATCTTGTGCAGCTGTCGACCCACCTCACCGGGGTCCAGTGGGCTGAGAATAATGTCACGAATGCTCACTACAACCTGGACTAGACCACGGGGCCGAGGTGGGGATGTATATATACCGCCGCCCTACAACCACAGGGCCAGTTCCGAATATCAGAGTCAGGGATGTGTAGCCGGGTCAGGGTAGGAAAGTGTATGTAGGTCACAAAACTTGCCGTGGTCCGGGGTTGGAGAGAGGAGAATAATCATAGTCCGTAAGCCATGGTCGTGGATTGGAGAGAACAGAAGTCCAGTAATGTGCCGAAATCCAGGGATGTAGAAGAGACAGGTCAGGTACAGGCAGGAGTCACAACAGAAATCAAGACAGGTTCAGATACAAGCAATCCCAGGCTGCAATAAGCACTGTGCACAAACAAGGGTCTGTGCTCAGCACAAGAAGACAGGGGACTGGGTGGATATAAGTAGGGAGATGAACCAATGAAGAGGAGGCAGGGGGGAGTGTACTAGCAGTAAGTAGAGAGCTGATAGGATGCAGTTACCTTAGATCCAGGTGTAAGACAGCAGAGGATGGTCCCGTCATCGATTCTAGGATGACGTGCACGTGCGTGGAGTGTGCGGCGTGCGCACAGCAGGAGCGCCATCACCAAGTTTACGCTCCTTGCTGCAGTTGCGGGCGCGTCTGGGAGGATCGGCCGTCTTGCGTGCGTGCACAGATGGTAGTCCGCGCGCCCCTCCGGATGATTGGCAGGAAGTGCCATGCGCGATCCTGAAAGGGGGTACTTGAATGTAACTCCAGTAATCTGTCTGCCCTAACACCTCGGCATCCCTGAGGCTTTCAAGTCCAGGACCTGAGTAGACTCAGTGGCACCAAGCCAGGTGGCCATCTGGTCTCTCGGAACCCAGGACTTGAAAATCCCACAGTTCACATACAGTGCATCAGCATATACTGTATACCTGTATTAAATGTACACTTTAAAAAAAATTGCTTTTACACTTTACTTGGCTAAAATAACTAAGTCTGTTCTGTTGTGAGGGATAGAATGATAATCTTTACTTTATACTCACTAGCCTTATCCCTAACACTCTAAAAACCTGACCTGTTATTTTACCAAAACCTCTCAGCTTTGCAACTTAGCTGGAGTATCCCCTGAACCCTTATACTGGGTACAGGGTGACCTGGGCATATAACGGGCATCCCACCTTTATACTAGGGACCCCTGGAATGTTGCAGGGATACATTAACCCCTTATGCCCCATTTACCTTTATGGACTCTGCTGCAGCAGGAATCCTAGTGGTGAGTCGCAAGAACGATTTCAAGGTAGGAGTTTGACCAGAGCATTGTGCTTCAAGGTATCCGAGAATCTTATTCAGTAAAAAAACACTGGATGGCGCTCAAACACTTTCTAAGCCCATAAAAATATATAAAGTGAAATCAGTGAAGGTAAAAATAAAGTATGAATATAGTGTATATAATCAACACCAAATACCATACATAAGGTGAATAAAGTGCATAGTAAAGAGGCAAAAAATCTCACTCAACCCTTAAAAGACTGTTCCCAAATCTTTCCAAACGAATATCCTCCAAACACCAGGGGAGCGATGATAGCGTGCCAGGTAATAAAGAAACTCACATAGTGCAATAATGCAAAAAAATAAATATAAAAAGTGCAAATAAGAGGCTATAAATTTCCTATTCACAATGGAGCAGGAAAATTAATGATCCAGCCAGTGTTTCTGTGGTTTCTGGATGTCGTGATGAAGACAAGAAAAAAGAGCTATTGTGCAGATCAACTTTAAAACAATATATTAAAACATACACTCACAAATGGAGGCTTAAACGAAGGGCAAGGTAGCCCTATGTTAGTAGGCAGTAAGTCGCGATCTCACTGCTGCTGTGTCCCGAACTCATCTGGTCTCCTCTGCGTCTGTCTGCACCGTCTGGCGTCACTTCCGGTTAGCGCTGAATCGCCCGTCAGTCTCAGCCTCCGGTTGATCCTCTCTCCTCTCTCTGAATCCCGCAATGAGTCCCACTCAATGCGTTTCACTGTGCTAGGTGACAGCTTCCTTAGGAGAATCTTACCCGATTCCTAGGCATATCTTTGGGGAATGCAGTAACTCGGGAACCCCGCTACATAGCCACAATCTGTAAAGATTTTTTGCATCAAACCCACCTGTGACGGTGAAGGGGTTAAAGCCAACTTGGTTACTCCTGATCCGTGTGTTGAGGTCCTAGAGTGTCAGCTCTTGGACCCAGTTGTAAGAAATTCCTTACTGTGACTGTGCAAATGTAAAGATTTATTTGTGTTTTGCCTTACCTTTGGTGCTGGGACCGGGAGATTTCTAGGCTTTAAGTTTCAGAGTGGGTTTGCCAGAGAAAGTCTTTACAGAATGTGTCTATATATCGGGGTTCCGGAGTTATGGGATACCCCAAAAGTTTGATCCAGGAATCGAGTGAGATTCTCGAATACAGCCAAGCACATTGCTCCGGGCAAACTTTGACTCTGAAAACGTTATTACGACTCACCACCAGGATTCCTGCTGCAGCATCATCCAGACAAGGTAAACGAGCATAAAGGAGTTAATGTACACTGGCGACACACTTTATTCGAGCTCGGCTAGTCCCACGAATTCGGGTATACCCGGGTGTATTGAGGTTTGTGACTGTTTTCTGCCCGAGTGCATTGAGTTATTTTCCAGGCAGGGATTGAAGCATTTTATTCCCGCTGGCTGCAATACTGCACAGTAAATATATATATACTGCATTACAATTCATGAATTTATGCCATCTGGTAGACACGCGAAGCATTGCAGCCTATTAAATCCTAATCATTATCATTTAACAGATCAGCCGCCCGTCAGCCAGGCATGAACCCAGGCTGGAAAGGCAAACGCAACGGGGCTTGTCTGAGGTGAGGAGCGGCGCATTCCAGGTATCTGCCAGGTACATACTGGGTATTTGCTCGAATAAACTGTGTCGGTGCAGTATACCTGTAACCATACACGGAGTCCCTAGTATAAACAGGGGGTCCCTAGTATAAGGAGAGGTCCCTAGTATAAGGAGGGGTGCCAGATACATGCCCAGGTACCCTGAACCTGGTATAGAGGTTCAGGGGGTGCTCCAGCTATGTGATAAAGCTGAGAGTGATTTCTTGTGTGTAAAACGTTTTAAAAGTTATTTCTAAAGTGTGCCAAGAATGAGGCTAGTGAGTGTATGTAGTATATCCCCTCACTCCATCCCTGACACCAGAATAGGGACTTACACATTTTTATCACACAAGATACAGGACACAATATATTTTATTAAAGATTTATGTTTAATAGGTACAGTATATATGCTGATAACCTGTGAAAGAACTGTGGGATTTACAAGTCATGGATTCTGAGAGACTAGATGGCTACCCAGACCTATGGGTCTGTTCGGAGTCCAGACTTGAAAGCCTCAGGGATGCCAAGGTCTTAGAACATGGGGGGTACTGTAGTTCTGCTTGAGTACCCGCATCCTGGGCTAACACAGGGCTTTCTGGCCACCATTTGCCAGATCCCAGACTCTGTGGAGCCTGAACAGCAGGTGGGCTCAGTATGCAAAGAGGCAGAGGTGCCAGGTTGGGACATGCCCCTTTACAGAATGAAAAAAGGTACACATCCGACTGTACAATACCAGCAAATCGGTGATTGGTTGGCAGTAAAATTCCCACGCTCTGATAAGCTGTAGAGGTTGGTGAATGGGACACTGAAACACATAAGGAGCCTGGCAGCCAATGAGGAGCGCAGACTCCAAGCACCAAACCAACAGCGGCAAATTCAAAGATGCTCTGTGCTGAATAGACGTGAGCTGGCTTCAAAGATTTTGACTCAAGAAGTCCCACTTCTGAAGAATGTAGCTGTCGCGTCTGGCATTGCATGCCAAAATCAGTTGCAGGACTTTCGTGAGAACCTCCCGGTCATTGGAAAGGACTCCTACAAAGGTCATTTTTTGTGAATTTCATTTAAAGGATAGATTTATTCGTTAGCCCTGTTCCCCGTAAGTGTGTTAACCCTGTAAATTGTGTTACATTGTGTGTATGTCTTTTCCTGAAATAAATTACAATTTATTTTACCACCTTGTTTTGCTCAATCAATGATCTTGGTACCATACTGCAACTACAACTCACGGGTGGCTGTGGATAGTTCAGTCTGAAGACATAGTGACTATGTACACATAAACTTGAGTGAAGAGAATCCCAGCAATTAAACAACCAGCTGATCTCATCCTTAAGAAGAAAAAACTATTTTTCTCAAAAAAAACAGACCACAAACACATTCCATCAAGTTTATAACCACATCTTACAAGTTTTTCATACAAGACGTCCTCCTATAAGAGGGGATAAGCTTTCAATCAATTTTATTGTGATATATCACTATTGTACCCAATTTATTACCAGGACACTTGGACTATCAACTATCTGGTTATATCATTGTGGATTTTTCATTGTAAATGTTATAGTCCACATATCGGTATAAATTGGTATATATATTATTTTAATACTGTATATATGCAATACGGGTTGATTAAACTTAATCAAATAATGGGTCTATTTGTATGGTAGATTCCTAATTGGAATCGAATCTATTGTACATTTTTATTTTTTATTTTAATAAATTGTATTTTATGCAGCACTGCTGATTCTGTGGGAAACTTAGTATACCAAAAGAACTTCAATTAGATCATCAGTATTATATTCATGCACCAGAGTGTCTTCCTTTTTCTTATGGTAGGAGTTAAAGCAAAGTTAGAGATCTTGTTCAAGAAGAAGAAAAATAATATAAGGCCCAAGGTCCACGGCAGTGAAGAGATCATTGAAATGTTTAATTACTGTAACTTGCTACATTTATAAATTATTTTTATTAATAATACTACATTGTTAACATTAAAGCCACAATCCTCTCTGTTGTTTCCCTCTTTCTATTTTTTTTTTTTGTGCCAGGAGCCTCCTTGTGCTGGACACAGTGACTTTACACCCAGAGACTCAAACGTTCTGGTACAAAATTAATTGTTTAAACACATGGCATGGTCACTATTACAGACCGGTCTACTCTCATTGATTTTCTGTGAGTCTCATTCATTTGGAGAAGGTAAATTAGACTGATTTTAGTGGCAATGATCTCACAGACTTGCGTGTACTGTAGTTTCGATGATGGAAGTCAATATTTTTTCTTGAAAGTGATGTTTATTTGGTTGAAGACATTCAAAAAGATAGTGCAGTGCACAGCGAAACAGAGAGCAGGGTCAATAAAATAAAAAATCAATGTATTAGAAAAACATTTTAAAAAATGGAGCGTGCAACACTCCTACGCGTTTCGTGCATATAGGCACTTTATCAAGGACTCCTTAATAGATTGATTTTTTATTTCATTGACCCTGCTCTCTGATTTGCTGTGCGCTGTATTATCTTTTTGGATAGCTTTGGACCCTACATCGGCTGCACGCCCAAGGAGATTTCACCGGGGGGCGGGGGGAGAAACAACAGTGAGTAATATGATTATGTATCATGGACTATCCCAATGAGGAGGGGAAGGAAATTGTACATATGCCTCCTTCAGGGAGTTTTTGTTCTTTTATGGATGCTTCTATTGATTATCACTGATATCACTCAATTGTGGAATTATTACCCAATAAGTCTATGTTCTTCAGTTCATTAATTGGAAATATTATCTACGTGGGACCAAGTACTTGAGCACCAGGACCACTTATACACACACTTTATTTGGTTGAAAACTGATTTGGGCTCTTTAAAGTTAATTTCTCTGAGGAGTAGCTTGTCTGCAATATTGATACATTGAGGGCAAATATTGTAAGGAATCCGCTCCTGGCTTTGATTATAGCTTTTGCAGACTTCTGCAGTTGCAAAAGTTTCCTCTGGCAATCTATGGCACGTGCTGCTTCTCATTGCAGCTTCTGCCCTGTACTACATCATTGGAGGAATACTCACACACCCTCCTCCTGTGATTGGATCTCCGCCCTTTATATCCTGGGCGTTGGCACTGAAACAGTGCCGAGCATAATCTCCTACCCTGAACGTTACTGTCTCTGCCACAAACCGCCCCAGGCCTCTCTCCTAGCGTACTTTCCTTCCAAGTTCCTGAGTATCTAGAGGCCTGTTCTTTCTCCTGTGCTGAAGCGTGTTGCCAGCACCGGTACCTGCTGCATTCCCTCCTAGCAGTGGCTACCCTTCCTTTCCTGCGGCCTGCTGCTATCCCCTTACAGTGGCCTGCCTTGGACTTCTGCGCTGAAGCGTTGGTTCTCCCCGACGCTGCCCTGCGGTGAACTTCGGTCAGCCTGCTGTCTCCTCCTGCTGAGATCGGTGTCATGGGCCGAGGCCGCTCCTCGCGCAGAAGCCGCTCACGCTCCTAAGCTGAAGCGGGGAACTCCTGTCTGCTTGTTGCCGATTCCTTGCTACGACTACGACCACCCAGATGTCTTCTATCCTGAGCCTGCTTCGGCCATCGATTGTCCTGTCTTCTCCTACCCCGACTTTGGCTTCAATAACGACGATGCTGCCTTCTCCAATCCTGACCCTGCGATGTACGACTACGAACTGCGCACTCCGGATCAGTCTACGCGGACTAAGGTCGGTGATAATGTAACCCCACCTCAGCCCCGCGGTCCGGTCCCGGTTTGTGGCGAGCATCGGCGTAACAAATGTCTCCTGAAAATGGGGGTTCCAGCGAAAATACAGTGATAGTCCTACTGTGGATGGACTCCCAGTTAAATCAATGTACAGTAAAGCAAGAAATTGACTGAGTGTCTTGAATTAGTATTTAACTATTTGTTTCATAAGAGACACACATATACACACACGAGTATACGGTTGCTTTATTTAACTGTAATATACATTTACAATCCTGAACATTATGTTATTTTTCTGTACTGTTATTAAACAATACAATTCTGAATTACTGTAAATCACAGAAATATTATTTTGTCAGCTACTCTGGATAGTGAATTTGGCCCTTAGGGCACAACTTCCTTTTTCCTTTTCATATAATGCATACAAATGTTATCTACAAATGCTATTTGTTCTTGCATTTTTCAGCTAGTATATTTTGGTGTTTGATCACACCTTTGTTGTCTGTTTCCATAACTACAGAAGCTTGATTGTTACAGAATGTTAATAATTAGTTTCCAGTGGTAGGATAGGGTGTTCTTTTCCAGCTACTAACTTACAATATTCATGTATTAAAGTTGCATGTAAAACACCATTCAGAAAATAGCAGATATTTGTCTACATAAAAGATATTTGGCTACATAAAACTTGCCAGTATCTTTATTTTAATAGCACAATTGTATTGACAATTCATTAAGACAAGCAGCCAGTTCTACAATACTGATTTAATAATCAATTTATTTAAATGTTCAGTACAGTACATGGTCAGATTGGCATGAAGCAGAGGAGGTGCCTATATTTGTAAAGAGGGCTAGATCAAAACCAGGAAATATCGGATGTTTTTTATAATACTATAATATTCATGAATATAGTTTGGAAAATAAAAATATTATTCATAACAAGAATGCTTTGATGAGTGATACTTCATGGTAAACTAACCTTAACTTTCATAATTAGTAGCGATTTACATGAAATATACACTAAATATATGTGGTTAAAAACACATTGTATTAACTGCATACAATAATACCATAACAGGTCTGGGGCAAAAGGAGCAGAATCAGAATGTAAATAAATGATCAGGAATACTTTCCATACTATATCACCAAATATAACAAATAATCTACAATATGGTATAACATTACAGAAATCCGATTGTGGGAGAATTCCTACCAGCCAACGAGAGACTTGCCAGTCTCCTGAAGCCGGG
This sequence comes from Ascaphus truei, assembly GCF_040206685.1. NCBI lineage: Eukaryota > Metazoa > Chordata > Amphibia > Anura > Ascaphidae > Ascaphus > Ascaphus truei. Next base: position 53,351,569 of record NC_134488.1, on the reverse strand, counting down.
CAAGGATGGATTCAAAATCTGACAGGGGCATACGCCAACTTGGCACCTCTGCAACTTATTAGTCAGAAGCCACCCGTGGAGTTCGGCGTCTCAAGGTCTGGGCTGGTCTAATGGTCGCCCGATGACTTCCATTCAGCCCAGGACGAGGGAACTTGAGGCTAACATCTCCATCAAAATGGCTTTCACACCATGGCAATCTCTGTGTCTTTCAACTCTGGGACCCGAGCAGACCTAATGGCAGCCTAAAGACTAACTTGGTAGCCAGCTGGTCTCTCAGAACCACGGACTTAGAAATCCCAGCTCATATACAGTGCAAAAACATTTACCATTACACACAATGTTAAAATAAAAATATTTCACAATTTCTTCTAAGTCTCTCGTTTTCTAGGTTTGACTAAATAGACACGCACGTTAAGTTTCCGCACTCCTAGACCTTCCTATCAGAAAATGTTTTAAAAGTTGAATGAAATAATGCTTAGGTTCAGTTTCAGAGTTACTTTTCTAAATACATAGGAATTTGGACTTAGACACGAAATCAGCCTTGCAACCTTATCAATGGCTGAAGAACCCAAGAACCTCTATACTTGGTTCTGGGGATCTGGGCATATAATGGGGGATCCCCATTAACCTAGGGACCCCTGACTGTACCTGGGACACACATACCCCTATGCCCCATTTACCTTTCTAGTCTATGTTGAAGCAGGGAAACCTGGCAGTGAGTCGCGCAACTGCTTTCCAGGGAGAATTTTGACCGGAGTGATGTGTCTATATGTCCCCAGGAATCTGACCTGATTCCCGGATACATTTTTGGGGTGGCAAGGAACTCTGGACCCCTTCTACTTAGACACATTCTGACAACACTTTTACCGCAAACTCATAGAGGCCACTTGGAGTGCTGAAAGCTGACTTAATATCAGGTCGGACCAGAGTAACAGTGGCACAGTTGTCAAAAATTTGGCTGCTTGGTGATCCCCGTTGGTCACTGTGCACAAATGCTTTTGCCGTACATCGTTGGATTGCAGCCCGACCGGTGCAATCTGATTTCCCTCCGTCTCTGCTGCTGTTCCACTGGCTGCAGGTGAAGTATCTTCCATCAAAGTTCCTTGCTGGGCTGGTTGGATGGCTTCCCTCGCAGCTGGCTACTGGCTTTGCAGCTAAGGTCCCGGACTTGTGACGGTCCGGATAGTTTGGCTTGCTGTGCCCAGTTTTATTACACTGGTAGCACCTCCTCTCATGTTTGAATTCTGCAGCTTTGGGTGCACTTCCATCTGCTGCAGTCTTGCCTTTCCACTGAGGTGTGCTTTTGACTCCCTTGGCTGGAGGGGCCGTGTCCTGGGTAGCCCCTTTCTTGCGCATCAGTGCCCAACTGGTGACAAACTCATCAGCCAGTAATAGGGCTTTCACGTGTCTGTAATCATTGCCATCAGCGGCGGAGAAAGCCTGGAGAGTCTCCAGGTGTAACGAGTGCTCACCACAAACAGGACGGGAACGCAAGGTGGGGATGTTTGAATACACTGACCAACAACCATGCAACTGCATCCGGATTGTAGAGTTGTAGTCATTTAGCCGGGTCAGGGTAGGAGAAGTTAGATACTCAACGTGGTCTGGGGTTGGAGAAGTCGGATGGTCATAGTGCATAGCCGGGGTCCAGGAATATAGAAGGTCGGAGTCCAAATACAAGCCATAGTCAAGGGTCACAGAAGGCAGAGGTCAAGGAACAAGCAAGGGTCAGGTACAACGAAAAAGCAGCCGGCAGCAATCCAAAGACAAGGCAAACAGTTTGCTTGAGGCAAGCACAGGTACTGCTGCGGCAGAGTTTATTCGAGCATTTGCCCGTTCTCTGCCGCAGCAGTAACCTGGCGCGCGCCGGAGGGTGCCGGGCGCGCGCCGAAGCAGCGGAAGAGCGCCCTCCGATCGGGGCTTTATTCCTCCCGCTGCCGGGTCCGCCGGGTCCCCCGGAACCCCCTGCCGCCGTCCCGCGATCGCGTGCAGGGGGCGCTGACACCCGATGACGCGTGACCGCGCATCGGTGACGCGCGGCACGCCGAGGGAGTGGGGCTAGCAAGCCGGGGCATCCCCCGGCTTGCGGAACTAGCCCCACTCGAATAAAACGTGTCGGCAGTGTACAACACAAAGGTTATGCTCAGCCAACTTGGAGGAAGGCTTGCTGAGCATATAAGGGAGTGACAGAAAATAGCAGGGCTGCACCAAGCTGTGAGGGATGAATAATCAGACGTATTTTGTCCACTGGTAAGCAGGGGCAGAGTGTACAGCAGGTGTGGAGTAATTGGATGTAATGGTGTTAACCCCGTGCATATCCTTGGCAACATGGCGCTGGCACGTACGTGTGCGAGGAAGCTTCTCCGTAGCATCGCGGGATGTGTCATGGGGGCGGAGCCTTAGCACGATCTGTGTTGACTTCACACCTGGCCGCGTGGCACCTGTTCGCAACCTCAGTGTGAGGTGCATCACCTGTGCTATGTGAAGGTGAAAGAAACGGCGCTAACTCTATTAGTGTACACTTAAGCTATATAGTGAATTTTTAACAAAATCAATTGATTAATCAACAATATTAATGTGCTCAAATAACGTGCAAATAATATTAAAAAGTTCAAACCCCCTGCTCAAACCCGGCTGGTGGGGACTGGTTTCACTAGTCCCACAAATCGTCACTCTCGTTGTAATCCAGGGGGAGCATGGAGGGAAATAGAACAAAAAGACAAAAAACAATCTAAGTGTAGACAGTTTTTAAATTAGTGTAAAATTCTATGTCTTGTCTTGGCTCGTATGTGATGCCTACTTACAAGATGTAAGTTAAAATCAAGCGGTTTTGACACACAATGGTCTCTGCTAGGAATGTTGTTCTCCACTCAGTGATGGGGTCTCGAATTCTCAGCTCAGCAACAGTGTATATGTAAAAGAAATGATACCATAGTGCAGACCAGTACAATATAAAACTCGACTTTATAGGGTTAAAAAATGAACACTTACAATAAAAACAAGTAATTTAAGCATGTTTCACAATCATTGTGATCAAGGAGAGAAGAGTTTGTTAGCTTCAGGCTCACCCGCCTCCTCCGATGTGACTTAGTGTAGTTCACCTCTCTCTGGGACTGTGTGTCTCCGGCGGTGGACGGCGTCTTTCCGGGCTGTCTCCCCTCGTGGGCTCCCTCTTCTGTGGGTTGTTAGACTCCCATTTAGCAGATGTTCGCAAGTGCTGCACTTGGAGCTGCCTCTCGGGTGGATGATTCTGCCTCTCTCTCTGGACCGGCGGAGAGAGAGGCAGAATCATCCACCCGAGAGGCAGCTCCAAGTGCAGCACTTGCGAACATCTGCTAAATGGGAGTCTAACAACCCACAGAAGAGGGAGCCCACGAGGGGAGACAGCCCGGAAAGACGCCGTCCACCGCCGGAGACACACAGTCCCAGAGAGAGGTGAACTACACTAAGTCACATCGGAGGAGGCGGGTGAGCCTGAAGCTAACAAACTCTTCTCTCCTTGATCACAATGATTGTGAAACATGCTTAAATTACTTGTTTTTATTGTAAGTGTTCATTTTTTAACCCTATAAAGTCGAGTTTTATATTGTACTGGTCTGCACTATGGTATCATTTCTTTTACATATACACTGTTGCTGAGCTGAGAATTGGAGACCCCATCACTGAGTGGAGAACAACATTCCTAGCAGAGACCATTGTGTGTCAAAACCGCTTGATTTTAACTTACATCTTGTAAGTAGGCATCACATACGAGCCAAGACAAGACATAGAATTTTACACTAATTTAAAAACTGTCTACACTTAGATTGTTTTTTGTCTTTTTGTTCTATTTCCCTCCATGCTCCCCCTGGATTACAACGAGGTGCATCACCTGTCTCATCACGGGGCGCTTCATGGGGGCAGGATCGAAGCCCAATCCTTACAGTACACCCCCTCCAGGGGCGACCTCCGGGTGTCCCAGGGATGGCTTGGAGAGAAACCTGTGGTGAAAGGCCCGAATGAGCCTTGGGGCATGAAGTTGGTCCCAGGGGATCCCAAAGCGCTCCTCAGGTCTGAAGCCCCTCCAATGGACCAGGTATTTGCATTTTCCTCTGGTTAACCTTGAGTCCAGGACGGTCCTAAAGTTCTAAAGTCATTTAAATATCTAAAAATGTGTCATTGATACACTGTACAGTATACAAATAAAACATTTAATTCATTAAAAATACTTTTTGTTGTGTGTGTTCATATTTTTAATCTTCTAAAGCTTGGTACAGTTTGAGGATTTGTGTATGGTTAAGGAGCCTCAGAAAGAACTTCTTTCCCATGTACAGTATATGAACTCGTAACGTTAATCTTCAAATTACAATTACACACACACACTTTAAGTACTGTACAGGAATAAAAGACAGGTTGAATTGCAATTACATTTTTAATACAACAACTCGCTATCGCCCACTTGAGTTTGTCGACGGTATTGCAGACAAAGCTAAAATTCAATTTTCTGTACTCGATCAAAACACTAATAAACTCGCCTCTTGACGCGGGAAAATTTCAAGAAATCACACACCAAGACTAGGTATGCAACGGAATACAACCCGCAAAATAATCGGATAACGGCCGCTGTATCAGTAGGTGGGGAATTATTATACCTGTCATGTACAGTATATGGAGTTCTAGTTACAAATGCTTATTGTATCAGGAAAAATATAAGGGTTTAGAAGATTAAAAAGATAGTGCATATGCAGAGTGAGTGTATCAACGAATGTAAAATGCATGGATTAAAATATGATAATATAATAACATACACACAATTTAAATTTACTGCCAAAGGTAAAGAGTGACTACGCATGGGCCTACTGCCCACTAATGCCCTGGTCTATAATTGCCCACTAATGCCCTGGTCTATAACTCAGCTTCAGGTGTTTTCATTCTCATGTGATGTTTGAAAACATTATCTATAAATACTATTTGTTCTTACAGTTTCCTTTTATTAGATATTGGTGTTTGACCAGTGACCACACCTCTTTAGCTGTAGCACTTCACCTCTTTAACTAATCTGATTCAGCTTTCACAGTATGTTAATAATTAAACAGTTTTTCCAAGTGCAGTAGAAATGTAACTTCCGTAACTTATTGCATGCACAGAGTGAATTGGTTTTCACATTCCACATTTAGCATTTTATAAAATATAAAACATACAGGACACCTACAAGCTCATGTTGAAACCCCAAAATAACCACAACATATATATAAGCGTATAAGTGTCACAGAGGAGTGCTACTGAGCATAGCAATATATATTTAAAACCAGAGAAAGAACATGAAACACAGACAGAGCTCAGTGCACATCCAGTGAAACTTATACACGGTATAGTGCCTAAATATATATGTATAGATAACTATTAAATAAAATGGTCTTATAGTTTAACATTTTGGCCAAAGTGTTGTAAGCCCTTGAGCCACTACACGGCAGACCACATCTCAAGGGTACCTAACACTAATATAAATTCTTAATAACCTGTGCATTACCAGGAAGAATGATTTATAATAAATCTGTCAAAATTAGTTGCATAGTTCTAAGTCTGATTGAAGCTCTTATTAACCTGTACATTACCAGGAAAAGCACTCTGTATTAGATTTGTCACAATCAAACTGCAAGCAAGCAAGTTCCCCTGAGAGTGGGAGATGCAATGGAGTGAGCTTTTAACCATTTAAATGTGGGAGGGGTGAGCTTCAATTAGGTAGGAGGAGCCACCCTCCAATCAGCTAAGACCAGCTGAACAAGAATTGTAAAACATACAGGACACCTACAAGCTCATATTGAACCCCAAAAATAACCACAACATATATATATATATATAAGCATATAAGTGTCACAGACGAGTGCTACTGAGCATAGCAATATATATTTAAAACCAGAGACAGAACATGAAACACAGACAGAGCTCAGTGCACATCCAGTGAAACTTATACACGGTACAGTGCCTAAATATATATGTATACATATCAATGAAATAAAATGGTCTTTTAGTTTAACATTTTGGCCAAAGTGTTGTAAGCCCTTGAGCCACTACACGGCAGACCACATCTCAAGGGTACCTAACACTAATATAAATTCTTAATAACCTGTTCATTACCAAGAAGAATGATTTATAATAAATCTGTCAAAATTAGTTGCATAGTTCTAAGTCTGATTGAAGCTCTTATTAACCTGTACATTACCAGGAAAAGCACTCTGTATTAGATTTGTCACAATCAAACTGCAAGCAAGCAAGTTCCCCTGAGAATGGGAGATGCAATGGAGTGAGCTTTTAACCATTTAAATGTGGGAGGGTGTGAGCTTCAATTAGGTAGGTATATAATTCATATTCATCAGCCAATCCAGAGATGAGATTCTAAGCGCCAGAACATCAACGGCAAATTTGAATGTATGAAAAGATGCTCTTGGAGAAATAGCAGCGAGTCGGCTTTAGAAATTTCAGGTCGAGAAATTTTCTAAGTCCCACTTTTCTGGGACAAGTTATGAGAATTGAATGTAGCGGTCGCGGCTAGGATTGCAAGCCGAATATAGTTTCAGGACGTTTGGAGCTAGCTCCCGGTCAAGGGATTTCAGCACCTCTGGGGTGGACACAGCGGTGGCGTCAGGAACTTCATGCCGTTTTGAGTTCCAGATCATTCCAGGACAAGTTCTGGTCAACCAAAGACTTTGTTTTACGTTATATTTCACCTAGGAAAGTCTAGTTTTGTAGCCCAGACCTCCAGTAAGTGTGTCTTTCTTATGTATTTTGTGTCCCACTGTGTGTACGCCTATTTTAGTTTTGCTCAGTGAATGATCCCGGTAAAAAGGTGAAATTACCTGGTCTCCCATGACAATAATGCAGAGTTTTTTCTCTGCCACGGGGAACATTATATTGAATTAATAAATTCCAGAAAATGTTTTTTTTAACTCCACATAAGTCTTGGTATAACCACCCATTCTGCACCTCCACCTTACCCTATGCAAATAAGGAATAGGGAGTTTGCATTTAGGGGTCTGACTCTGAGTTGCCCACAGACTTTGTTATCACTGCTGAAAAGCAGAAGGCTAATACAAAGTAGTAGACGTACAGTAATTTATACCTGTAGTCAGAACTGGAGTGTTGTTAACTCATTGATAATGAGGTACTGTTTTAGATATGCAGCATACTGCTTCTTTCATGGATTAGTTAGGATGTCATAACATACCTTTAAAAATAGTTTTCAGCAATTCTATGCAATAGTCAGAGATTTTATAACAAGAACATTATAGGCATACACTTTCCAAACTGCACAAAAATATTATTTTAAAACATTTCAAAATATTTCGGAATCTTTTCACAAGTACAGTACGCTATAGGAAAAATAGAATATCTTTAAACAGGTATATACTTTTTGGACCTGCTAGGTGTACCCCTGTACCTTTAACAGAGGTATCAGTGACTAGCTGTTTGTTTTTGTGTGCAGCCCTTTAGTTAGACAATAAAGACTGCTATCTCGTTCATTCAGGAGTCTATTTGATTCTGGAAAGCAAAGGAAAAAGCACTAAATCTTTCATCACAGACCTAAACATGTTACGAAAATATATATTTATTTTTATGCTTGCCCCCCTTATCAAGAAAGGTAAGAAATAGCTAATTGTATTTTCTTTTTGTTTTGTGATTTTAAAGTTATTATATCTTCAGTTCTGTACGTTTTGTTGAGACATACAAAAAACATGTTTCATACAGTATTTAATAGTAGGGAAAAAGCATGAATAATTTTCTTGTATGTAGTATCAAAACAAACTCCAGCAATAATCTGTCTAGACATAAATTGGTCGTTTGGAGCTTTCACCATGTTAATATTTGCATGTTTAGTGGGTTCTGTCAAATGCATGTTATATAAGTAAAATAATTTCTAAGTTGGGTACATTCTGAACTTCTTAAGGTCGAGAGCTAAATCACGTCTATTATCATTGAAATGTTGCATGTGCTCTAAATAATTTTTTCTTTTATCAGAACAAAATGTTATTGAAAATAATGGGTAATCTCACTGTGGTGTGTGTGTGTGTGTGTGTGTGTGTGTGTGTGTGTGTGTGTGTGTGTGTGTGTGTGTGTGTGTGTGTGTGTGTGTGTGTGTGTGTGTGTGTGTGTGTGTGTGTGTGTGTGTGTGTTTTTAAGGACAATTTGGGAGAAAAACTGAAGCAAAGAAAAATGTTTTCATTTTGCATCTCCTTGCGTCAGTGGCCCAGGAGTCCTGAAAGCGTGATTCGTGCTATCACAGTGGAATTGGCGATATCTGCCATTGACTTTAATAGCAGGTATCGACTATTTTGTGGCAATCGCACGGATCATGCTTTCATGACTCCCAGTCAATGTATCAATCTCAATGGACTTTTGTAACAATGTTGCTCTGTGTGTAGCTACCTGTAATTTGATGAATGTGAATTGCAGGAACTAGGAAAGGGTTTACCTGACACAGATATTATTGGGATATCTTCTGTGTCTGTGTGTCATTTTCCATTTTTTTTTATGCTAAAAATATCCTATGGTGGGATATACTTCACTGGCTAGCAATCTGTACTAGATGAAGGAAGCTTGATTAAAAAGCTGTTTTATACATTTGGCAAAACATGTTGCACAAAAGATGCTTTAATTTAAAGCAAACTTTCTTTGATTGCAGTGCCAGCATTTCCCCAGTTTTGCAAGCAGAGGACTTGAATTTAACAAAGTGCCGAAAGTGTGTACAGATAAAACATTGAAAACTACTTTTAACATTTACTAAAGGACTTTTTGAAAATACATTGATAAAAAGTGAGACTTTGTTTTATTCTGGGTGTTTTAGTAATTTATACATTCATTTGATTCAATTTTGCCCAGTGTGCATCAGCCAGCTTTTTTGAGAATGAGAATTGAACAAATTAGGGAGAGTTGCATGACACATATTATAATAATTATATTTGGTGAATAGACTGTATGAAATTATCCATTTAAAGCCATTATTTTGTTACTCTTTGTTTTGTGCCAAAAACTGTGCTTGGTCAATGCTGATATAAATTCTCAATCTATTTTACATTTTAGACATTTTTTTTTCTATATCCAGTTTCATTTATCTGTCATAGTCCTTGATCTTAAATGTAATTATAAGTAGTACAGTATATGTTGAGTTTATAATGGCAGCACATACATATACTAAACTGTACAATCAAATGTATGTATCACTATTTATATGTTCTCTCATAGGTCTTTTATGCATTATAGATTTATTTTTTTAAAGGTATTTTACAAATACTGCAAATACAAAGCATGATCACCAAAAGTTTTCCATGCTTATTGTTTATTCACATGCTAACTATTTTGATTTCCTATTGACAAAAGCAGGTTAATAACAAAACAACGTTAGTGGTGTCAGTCACTTTCATAAATATATTAAGAAGATAGAAATGTCAGGTTTTTTTTAACTAATTAATTCTTCATTTTTAAAAACAAGGTTTGGATTTTCAAAAGTGCATTGATATGGCCAAAAAATATAACAATTCCAAAAGCTTAATTTTATTTGTATGCCCTTTTTTTAACTGACACTCTTGGTTCACTATCATTCTATATTGCTGATGTGTTGGCTGTATTGCACCAGTGGAACCTACAGTTCTCATCATTTATTTTATTTCAAATGAACCTTTCTTGTTTTGAAGTCTTTTTATAACCATTATTTTCAAAATAGGTATTGTGCTGTAAGATTTAATTTATATTTAGTAAGTAAGTTAAAAAAATGCTTTTATTGAAGTATTGAAGTCCTTCATAGCATTCATTTCAACAGAACATGTGGTCACTTGTGAAAAATAGTAATAACTAATTATTTGGATAAGTAAAACTGTGAGCATGTACTGTATGCCAGTGTTACTTTCAGTGTAAAGATCAATTTGCAGTGGACCTCCCCTGGTGCCTATCAGATCGTCAAGGAAATAGGTTTTTAGTATAACTCCAAACTGAAGTAAAAGTGTTCTTGACATATGAGTTCTGTAAAAATAAATGAAAATATTGTGCTAATGACTGATACCTGTCTGTTACCAATTTGAAGTTTCACATTACAGATCCATGTATCAGTAGGTGGTCCTTAGACTAGCCAGAAATGTCCTGTGATTCGCACCTTCAGACTACCAAATTCAATTGCCAGGTCTAAATGAATCCCAGTTTAGCTGAATTCCAGGACACAAAGGTCTAAATCCACAAAGCTCATGTAAATCACTGCTCATAGGGGCTTATTCACAGAGCAGTGATAAGTGGTTTTAAGTGTGATGAATGCCCTTATAGTGCGATACTGCCTGATCGGCGAGTCACAAAGCAGTGATAACAGTGCAGTATCACGCTATAATGGCTTTTTATCACCAATAAACAGTCAGTAAAAAAAAAATCGTACGATAGGCCAAAAAATGGCAAATCCGCCGTTTTAAATGCTCACCATTTCTTTTCATCAGCTAAAGGCTGGCGCAACAGAGATGGAGACATGCATAAAAGCATTTTTTTTCTGCACAGCATTAATACAAGAGGCCGGTGGGGGTCTTCAGATGGTTCCCGAAGGTGTCCGGGGGTCCTTGGTGGTCCCTGTGTGTGTCTGGGGGCCCTCAGGTGGTTCCCGTGGTGGTCTGGGGGCCCAACGGGAGTCTTCGGGTGGTCCCCGCGGGTGTCCGGGAATCCCTGCTGGCCTGCAGTACCAATCCTGTGCCGAAAAAATAAAAAGTGGAATAGATTGCTATAAAGAGCCCCACCAATACAGTACAGTAATGGGCAAAATTACTATTATCCAGATATGGTTAATAGTGCATTTGCCCATTTAAAATAAAACATCAACCAGCAGCATAAAGTAAATAAAACTTGCACTTACCCCTGCCAGTCTGAAGGGATGAAGGCCGTTTTCATCCTCATCACCGTCCTTGTCCTCCGTTGCCCGAAACAATACAATAAAAAATACAATGTAATGGCCCCTAACCCTTGAAGATGAAGATAAAGAAAGAAGAAAAGGACTTTGGATTTTACCTGATGCCGTTGCTGTTTTGGATCGTGGATTTGTTCGAGAGCTTGCTGAGACCCCTGGAATCGGAGAGTAAAGACATATAAAGGAAAGAAAAAACATTGTATGTATGTATGTCTTTCTGTATATAGCGCCATTAATGTACATAGCGCTTCACAGCAGTAATATATGTGACAATCATATAAATAATAAATAATATAAATAACACAAAGTGGAGAAGTGCTTCAGACATAAAAGTAAAATTTAGGAAAAGGAGTCCCTGCTCCGAAGAGCTTACAATCTAATTTGTTGGTAGGAAGAACGGACAGAGACAGTAGTGGGGCATTCTGGTAAGTGCGTCTGCAGGGGCCAAGGTTAATGTATAAGGCGTTAATTATCAGCCATGGAGCTACTCGTATGCTTCCTTAAGCTGGTGTGTTTTAAGGTGTGTCTTAAAGGTGGATAGAGAGGGTGCTAGTCGGATATTGAGGGGAAGGGCTTTCCAGAGGTGTGGGGCAATCAGTGAGGAGGGTTTAAGGTGGGAGAGGGCTTTAGATACAAAAGGGTTAGAGAGAAGACATCTTTGAGCAGAACGCAAGAGTTGGGATGTTGTATAGCGAGAAATTAGGGCTGAGATGTAAGGAGGAGCAGAAGAGTGTAAAACTTTAAAAGTGAGGAGGAAAATTGAGTGAGTGATACAGGATTTGATAGGAAACCAGGAGAGGGATTTCAGCAGGGGAGACCCTGAGACAGATTTAGAAAAGAGTAGTGATTCTGGAAGCAGCATTTAGGGTAGATTGGTGGAGAGACAGGTGAGAGACAGGAAGGCCAGACAGCAGGAGGTCACAGTAGTCGAGACGGGAGAGAATGAGGGTCTGTGTCAGAGTTTTGCAGTCAAGCAACAGAGAAAAAGCGCATATCTTGGTAATATTGCAGAGGTAGTTTTCTGCTACTTTTTGAATGTTAGAATAGAAAGTGAGAAAGGTGTCAAGTGTGACCCCTAGGCAGCGTGTTTGGGCTACTGGGTGAATGATAGTACTGTCATGGGAGACTCGGGTTATTAATACCTTTTATACCGGGATCATTTGATTGTGCAGATAAAACATTGAAAACTACTTTTAACATTTACTCAAGGACATTTTGAAAATAAATTGATAAAAAGTGAAACTTTGTTTTATTCTGGGTGTTTTAGTAATTTAAACGTTCATTTGATTCAATTTTGCCCAGTGTGCATCAGCCAGCTTTTTTGAGAATAAGAATTGAACAAATTAGGGAGAGTTGCATGACACATATTATAATAATTAAATTTGCTGAATAGAGTGTATGAAATTATCCATTTAAAGCCATTATTTTGTTACTCTTTGTTTTGTGCCAAAAACTGTGCTTGGTCAATGCTGATATAAATTCTCAATCTATTTTACATTTTACATTTTTTTTCTATATCCAGTTTCCTTTATCTGTCATAGTCCTTGATCTGAAATGTAATTATACGTAGTATACAGTATGTTGAGTTTATAATGGCAGCACATACATATACTAAACTGTACAATCAAATGTATGTATCACTATTTATATGTTCTCTCATAGGTCTTTTATGCATTATAGATTATTTTTTTAAAGATATTTTACAAATACTGCAAATACAAAGCATGATCACCAAAAGTTTTCCGTGCTTATTGTTTATTCACATGCTGACTATTTTGTTTTCATATTGACAAAAGCAGGTTAATAACAAAACAACGTTAGTGGTGTCAGTCACTTTCATAAATATATTAAGTACAGTAGATAGAAATGTCAGTTTTTTTTAACTAATTCATTCTTCATTCATAAAAACAAGGTTTGGATTTTCAAAAATGCATTGATATGGCCAAAAAATCTAACAATTCCTAAAGCTTAATTTTATTTGTATGTCCTTTGTATGCCCAGTAGCTTGGGCTACTGGGTGAATGATAGTACTATCATGGGAGACTAGGGTTATTAACACCTTTTATACCGGGATTATTTGATTGAGCAAGACAAGGCAGTAAAATAAATTGCAATTTATTCCACGAAAAGACATACACACAATGTAACACAATTTGCACTGAAAACACACTTCTCTGAAACCAGCTCGCGTCTATTTCTCACAGAGCATCTTTTTCGTATCTTAAATTTGCTGCTGATGGTTTGGCGCCTGGAATCTGAGGTCCTGATTGGCTGCAAGGCTTCTTAAAGGTTTTGGAGTCCCTTACAGAAACCACTACTGCCAATCAGCGTGTGGGAATTTTCCTGCCCCCCTATCACTAAGTTTCCGGTATACTGAAGCCGGGCAGGCACCGATTTTAAAAGAAAAAGAATGTGAAGGGCGCAATGTAACATTTTTAAACTTTATGTATCACCTGTGGTGACAAAGGACAACAAATACAATGTTATGCACTTACAAGAAAAATGCTTAAATATAAGAACAAGTACAGATACAGCGACCATTATTAGAACAAATCACGTGGTGTATACCTCGGAATACCCATGTGATGGCGTGCGATTTCTTCCAACCGTACCGCCTTAAGATGCGTGTTGACTTGGATTTGTATAGGGTGCAGAAAATTGCATTTTTGTGCGGTCTGCAATACCGTCGAGAAACTCAAGTTGGCGTCTTAAAAATCTAATACCCTGTAGCCATTCAAGCTGTCTTTTATTGTCGTACAGTTCTGCAAGTGTGTGTGTGTAATTGTAATTTGAAGATTAACGTTACGAGTTCATACTGTATGGTGTACATGGGAAATAAGTATTTTGTACGAATCAAGTGTTGTATTTGTACAGGATAATAAAGGGAATAATAATATAAAAATAACACGTTGCTTCTTCTTCCGAATGTTAAATATTTTTTCCGCTCGTGCGTGTACAATATGTCTCACTAAAACCTGACGCACGTTTCACATAAAGAGTTACGCTTCTTCAGGGGAGAGTAATGTTCCCATGTAGCCTCTCCTCTTAAATAGCCCTGATGGGGTGCTTTGAAATGATCCTAATTGGATTCAATTCACATTCATCGCATTAACCCCATCTTTACTTAGTTCCACAGTATTCATGGAGTCTGTTGAAAAAGGACTAATTCACCAAATGTTGTGTTTATTTGTATTGAACAGTGTATGCCTTATAACCTTAGCCTTAGTATGCACTTGCCACCTTTCCACACAAAAGTAAATCACATTTAAATATTTAGGAGCGTATTTACAAAAAAATTGTCTAACACTACCTTGTTTCAAAAGCCTGTTTAAGTGAATGTGATTATTATGTGCAATCTTTTGTAAATACCTGTACATCCTTTAGGCCAGGATTTACTAAGCTCCAAAAAGGTGTATTTAATATCGATCCAGCATTGACTTGAAGGGTAGTTAACACAGGATTGAGCTCCAATACCGATTATTGGAGCTTAGTCTCTTAGGTTTTACCAAATGTGTACTAAAAAGATAATTATCTATTAAAAAAATATATTTATTTGTAAATATTTTCAGATGCTGTTCATTCAGTGGATGTGACAATACCCGAAAAAGTTGTTGTGGCAAAAGCTGGCTCAAGTGTAGTTCTGCCATGCCAGTATAGTACATCTGTTGGTGCAAATTTTGTTTTGGAATGGAGTTTTGCTCCAAATACAGCAGATACTTCAGATGGACGTCAGGTAGGATGAAATTGCATTATAAATCAGAATGTTATATAAGGGAAAGGTCAAATGAAATTTTCATTGCAGGTCTGAAACAGTGGGAGATTAATAAAACGAACACATGCACTCGAGGGGTTAATGCTACCCATTATCCGTTGCTACTGTCTCCGCCCCTGCATATCAGTACACAGCATACCTGTGATTAGTCCTTACCCTGCAGCTGTGGGCTGCCCTGCATTCATTACTCTGCAGCTGTGTGTTGCCTTTCCATTGGCTGCCTGCTCTTTAAATGCTCAGTCAGCCCTCCCCCAAATTGTTTAAATCTCCCACGTCACGTGACTGGGACATTTAAACTTTGCGGAGATACTGGAACACCATACCAGGGCCTGTAACTCGGGAAGCAGAGGGTCCCCAAGGCTACAATTAATGCAGTTCAGCTCTGGAGACTCCCTGATTCAATACTGTGTTATTAAAATAAAATAAAAACAGTGCCATAGCCTGTAAGAGTTGTGCAGAGAGATGCAGCTCTCTCTGTGCAGCTCTTACAGACTGCAGACAGATCGCAGCGGTAGAACTTAGAAAAAGACACTGCTATCCCGAGCGGTATGGCATTTTCCTACCTAACGATATCTGACATGCGATAACTTTTTCTGAATATCGTGATAACACAAAGGTCAGACCACGAGGTAAGTCATGCCAAAACTTTCGATTTGACAGTGATTTTATCGAAGCTACTAGAATAGGCCCCTTAGTATTTTGAAGGTAATGCTCCACTTGCGAATCAATGCCATATTTGTGGCAAATTCAAATGTTGGTGAATAATTTTCTCATCTCTACCAGTAGCATAAAACGTTAAAGAGGCTATATTAATTCATACGTTGGAGAAATGTAGACCAACAGTCCAGGGACAAGTGCAGCAGAATAGTCCACAGAGGCAGGCTTAAGGAGAGTGGGAAATTCAAACTGACCAATGGGAATTGAGCCCGCAGCTAGGACCTTATTCTGAATGTGTGTATATAGATATATAAACACCAGATATGCACACATTATATCTATCTATCTATCTATGCCTTAGATAAGTTATGGTGGGTGAAAAAGGTGACAGAAAACCCTCCACCATATGAATGTGCTCACAAGTGATATTTTTATTTGAGCTATATCTATATATATCTATATATATCTATATATATCTATATATATATATATATATATATATATATATATATATATATATATATATAGCGATGCCCACACCACGTTGCAGCATCTTTTAGTCCCAGAATAAAGCCGGAAACATTGTATTTCCCTTCATGGGGTTTATTTAACAGGGACTTATCCTTGTTTAAGTAAATCTGCCTCTTAATGCTCTGAAGAATACAGCAGGGAGCTGGTTGATTGCAGACAGGCAATTAACCAGTCTCCACCTGGCTAATCAGACAAGTTTAAAAGACACCTACTGTGAACCAGCCAAGAGATTTCTTGAGCACACAGGGTTACTGTGTGCTGATTGCAAGACACAGGAGAGGGAGATTTCCTTAGCACACAACGGTGCTGACAGAGGAAAACCAGACTGATATTCCTGGGAGTGGCTTGACTGCAAAGCCTGCAGCTGGAGAACCAGATAAGGCTTTCTTATATTGAACACTGAGAATATATGTTTTTGGGACTGGGAACTGGCGAAGTACTTGGTACGAAACGCGTAGAGGTCACGACAGGTCATCCTGCGCGTGTATGCTGGTAAGCTGAGACGGAGCCTGCAGGAGACAGCAGCGGTTTTTTCCATCTCTGCGGTGCTGAGATCCGGATCCTGTGCAGCCACCGCGAGTCTGCTGACTGTCTCAGTGTGAGTGTCCGTTTCCCCTTGCCAGTGCCCAACCTTATGGCGGTTTCTATACAAATCTGTTGATAGGTTGTTTTCATGTTTGTTTTTTTCTTTCATGTGTTTTTATATAAATTTTACTGTATTTGTATACTGTGCAGCTTAGGGTTTAGTCTCCATCAGGTGTTCTCCTTGGTAGTACTTAGCCGCCCAGCTGCACAGCTGTTCTGAGGTGGGGTTGAATCCCCTCAGAGTTTGTGTGTATTTTTAATAAATTACCTTCCACTAATCCCTGGTGCGCATTTGTGCATTTTTTATTAGCTGGAGAACCAGATAAGGCTTTCTTATATTGAACACTGAGAAATATAATATATGTTTTTGGGACTGGGAACTGGCTTATCCAGCCAGCCACAGATTGCTAGGGCATATACTGTCTAGTTACTCTCCAGAATGGAGTAGGGTTTCTTTTATGTTTTGCGCTGTACATTGTCTAAAGGAAAAGGCTCAATAAAGCCATATGTTAATTTCACCATAAACAGTCTTCATTAGCATACCTTTGCAGATATCTCTTACAGAAGCCATCAAAGCTGCATTACTGCACTATTTCAACATGACCCCTTAAATCCACAGGCAAAATATCAGAGCCCTTCAGCATGGCCCCGGTGGCTTTTCTGAGCTTCTGGGGCATCTGACATATTTGTGCAAGCAGTGGGTTGGGGGTCTGGAATTTGAAAGCTTTGAGGGGTTATTGGATGTCGTGGTTCATGAGCAATTTTTAACGCTGTGCCCACATTAAGTGAGAGAGTGGGTTAAGGACTGAAGTCCTAAGTCAGCCACAGAGGCTGGCAAGCTTGCAGATTCCTATGTGACTAACCTGGATCCAGCGGTTAACAAGGGGGTGCCAGGATGGAAGGGGGGTAAATCCAGTGAAACCCCACAATGACTGCCTTTTAAGCCTGCTGGGGCTTCAACTGGGGTGTGAATTCGCCCAACTGGGCAGGAAGATACCCGCCAGTGTTTATCTGTCAAAAGTAGAGGTACAGACTGCCCAGACAGGAAGCAGCCTGCAACTGCCTCTGTAGAGGATCGCCCCTCTGGAGTGCACCTAGGTGTCTGTGTGGTAACTGGGTCACAAGAAAACAGAGATGCCCACTTGCAGCCAATCCTGGTGGGTCCGAATCTCACCCAAGGACTGAGAGACTCAGGTGCTACCCGTAGCCTTGTGTGGCCAGGACCTTTGCGGCCTGAGGAAATCATTCCTGGAAGGACTCTGCATATGGGGGTGGTGGTAAGGGGCCACCATGTTTTGCCAGTGGCAAAGGTATACTTGAATTGGGATACTGGGTAGGGTGTGCGGGAGGTGGGAGTAATTTATTATATTCCTGCTAATGTGTTGCTAGGTAATGATCTTGAAAAGATGGTTACACAATATGAGACCGCTGTGACCGAACAAGCTCAGGAGCCCGCTGAACAATTCCAGGTACTGAAACAACCTGGGGACCGGGGAAGGGTGACTGACCAGGGTTGTACAGAAGGGGGAGGGAGGGGCTGTGAGGACCTCCCAGTACAATCAATAAACACCAATCAGACGATCACATGGGGTCCCGAGGAGGTGGTTGAGGGGTGCTGTAGCAAATCACAGAAGACCACATGCGGTATCCGAGGGGGGATTGTGCCAAAGAAGGGGGCAGAGAGAGCTTACCATTACAGCCTGTCATCCATAGGGACCCAGAGGAAATACAAAAGGGGGTTTGTCCCAAAGTGGGTGGCAGAAGGGGTTTACATTTGCAGCCCATCACCCTGGATCTGACAGGGTTTACAGACCTGGAGGACCATGAGAGACCAGCACAGATCCTGACTGCTGAGAGAGAGGGAGAGACAGAGAGAGGAAGTAAGAAAGGAAAAGAGAGAGAGAGGCTGGGAAAGGGAGAAATCAAGACAGCGTGTCAAAGGTACAGTCCGAAGAGGGAAGAGAGAGAGAGACTGGGAAAGAAAGCAAAGCAAAGGGACAGTCTGCAGAGGGAACCGAGAGTGAGGCTGGGAGAGATAGACAGCAAGAGGAAGAAAGAGAGCGAGGCAGAGGGAAGCGAGAGAGTGGCTGGGAGAGATTAGACAGCAAGAGGAAGAAAGAGAGCGAGGCAGAAGGAAGTGAGGGAGAGGCTGGAAGCTATAGAGACAGCACGAGGAGGAAAGACAGCGAGGTAGAGGGAAGTGAGAGATAGGCTGGGAGAGAGAGACAGCATGTGAAAGAACGACAGCGCGGCAGAGGGACCGCCTTCAGAGGGAAGAGAGACTGGGAAAGAGCGAGATAGGGACAATAAGCGGGCAAGAGGAAGAGAGGCAGAGACAGCGGCACAGCCAGCAGAAGAAAATAAGAGAGATAGAGACAGCGAGAAGAAGATAGACAGCGAGGCAGAGAATCATCAAGCAGAAGAGGGAGAGAAAACTAGAGAGAGACAGCAAGTACAGACATGGACCCCTGACTTGGACAAAATAGACGGTTCCTCATGCTAAGGTGACGGAAGTGTTAGTGTGAGCGCAGGGCTGGAGTGTAAGCCAGCCCCTTCAGTCATTTTAAGGAGGCATGTGTCATGATAATGTCATGAGATAGTATGTATATTAATCCCTCTGGTGCTTCAGGGGTTAATGTGGGTACAGTTTGATTTTATAAAATACAAAGAAATGTTTATGGCCTGCTTGCCCCTTGGCCAAGTCTGGTTGTAGTACTAGTAGAATCTAGAGATGTAATTAAATGACGGTTCTCCCGACTCTAAGGTAAACAGTACCCTGGCTCAGGGATATTTCAAAGCTTAAAGTGGTTTGGTAGAAGAGTTTTTTTTCAGTCTGTCATAAAACTGTCGATCTAACAGACGGTTTACGACGTGGGTGGGTTTTTGTTGGTTCTGTGAGGAAAGAATGTATTTAGGTTTGGGTAAAGATTTTCAAAATCAGGTCCTACCAGAGGAGTGTTTTGGATAAAACACGTAGATCTCATATTCTAACTAAACCCTCTCTGGGGAAAACATAGGATATTTGGAAATGTATAGGTTTTTCTTTTAGATTTTACCCTTTTAATTTAAGAAGCTGTTCTGCATTGTATGGTAACTGTATATTTTTTGTAATAACATTGTCTGTAACCTAAGTACTGTATTTTTATATAAATTAAAACATTTAATAAGTAATGCTTTGGGCTCTGAATGAACTGTTGCATGATCTGGAGAGAGTATTTACATGTTCGGACACATTTAGCTACAACTGATTTTTGTGTTAAAGTGCATAGTTTTTTCTATAGTAAACAGGGACCTTGGGCCCTGGAAAATATTCATTTTACATCTTATATTATTTGCATACCCCAGGTGGTGGCAGTGCATAGATATGATTTGCAATTGAGATGGGGTTAATGTTAACTCATCCAAGGGTCCTTTGCGAAGATCAAGGGTGGGGCGCTTGCGAGCGTGAGTATTAATCCTAGTTGCATCTCTAAGTCACATGCTCACTTGTGTGCTGTTTGTGGCGGTGGAGGAAGAGGAGAGATAGAGAGAAACTAGTTTAATTAGAGTCCTAAATGCTATATAAATATAGAACCCTCTTCCTCCTCCAGTTCAGGTTCTTGAATTTCTGGACAAATCAATTGTTTGGTCAAATCGAATGTGCAAATAGTGCATTCAGCAGTATTGCATGCATTTGGGCAAAGGTCGGTGCATATCCCTTTTTTTAACCAAGCAGCAAATATTAATGTGTGAACACAAATGCCATATTCACAGCAAAAGTTGAATATAGTCCAATAATTTGCATATCTCTATCAATTACAGCTACACAACTATCAAGTGAGGCAGAACAACAAGTAATTCTCATATAACCACAGCAACTGATTATGTATTTCTCAAAGACTAGACAGTAAAATAAGTTTACTACAAACAACCAACACCCAGACAATAATAAATTAACCCTCTCCTAGCTCAAAGACATGTCAATCGACTGTAAATAGATCAGTCACCAAAGCTAGCAATACTCACTGCGCTCAACTTTCCCCATTATTTTAACTCTACACTTTATCCAAAATCACTTTAACCTTAGTCAAACAATGCTTGAAAGCTCCAAACTATTTTGTTTTAATGAATGTAAATCTCTTAAGTGATGATGCTCCAAAGATGGAGAGCTGCACAATACCTCTCAGAACCTTTTTACGTTATTTTAATTCCTGATATTTCCAACTTTTTATTTTTTCAATGATCTCACTGAAGGTAGTGCATTGTGATAATACATATGTTATGTTCCTCTGATTTAAATAATTACAATAAAACAATTGAAAATGCATAAATATTATATTATAGATTATTATCTTCATATATTGTTTAATTATTGACTTTCACTTAACCTTTTTGTATTCCTATTTTAGATATATTACTACTCAAATGGAAAATCTTACAAGCCTGGGTCTCAGTCTGAAAGACTGAATATTAACCATAATCCTCCAACCACAGGAATAGCATCAATTCAATTAAATGATATCCGATCATCTGACACTGGATCCTATGTGTGTGAAGTGAACAATCCACCTGACTTCTATGGTTCTGGATCAGGAATTGTAAAACTTTCAGTTTTAGGTAAGATCATTTGGTAACATACATTTATTTAAAATGTATGATCTAATAACATACTAATAGAGGTGTGAAAACCTGCCCCAGCTCACTTCCAGAAATTTCCTGATTGTGTTATAAGAAATTAGAACAATTACAATACTGTATATTGATGCAAATGCTATTTATTGATTCATTAAATCTCAGATCAAGATCTCGAAAAAAACAGGGCAATTAAAAAGTTGTGATCAAAAAGTCTAAGCTGACGCATTGCACATGCAACTTTACAATCATTTTTAACAGTATCTTCATTTATTATAGCAGTGTGTATGTGTGTATTTGGGTAGCGGGGCTTATTGTGTTTCTGTATTTGGGGAGGGGGACTTATTTGTTTGTTTTTTTGTGTGTATGTGTGTGTATATTTGGGGAGGGGGGATTCTTGTGTATATATTTGGGGAGTGGGGCTTTTGTGTTTATGTGTGTGTGTGTGTATTTGGCAAGGGGGCTTATTGTGTGTGCTTGTGTTTCGGGAGGGTTGCTTATTGTGTGTGTATGTGTATTTGGGGCGGGGGCATATTGTGTTTGTGTCTGTCTGTCTGTCTGTGTATGTGTGTGTGTGTGTGTGTGTGTGTGTGTGTGTGTGTGTGTATGTGTATTTGCAGAGTGGGGCTTACTGTGTATGTATTTGGGGAGGGGTGCTTATTGTGTATGTGTAATATTGTTGAAATGGCCTTTGTGATGATGAACCCTTGATGGAGTCCAGAAGGGTTACAGTACAATAGTGCAAACCACACGTCAGATTAACCCCTTTGCTGACACTGTATTTTAGCCAATGCCAGGCCAAACCAGTTTTTTACTTTTGCAAAAATTTAAGTATCATTGCTATAAGCAACTTTATATGTACCTGTACCACGGTCTATTGATGGGGAAGAATTTAAAACAAAGCAAGGAATTCAAATATCTGGTTAACCACCAGTACAAACGGGGGGTGGGAGCAAGTAAATACTAAGTCACTATGTACTGCAGAGGGGGTCCGGACCGATCTGGGTACATACCCTGTGTATAGAAGGGGAGTGAAGTGTAGAGACCTGCTCCCTCCGACTGCAAACTCCAAAGGGGAAAGCCACACGTGACCTCTACGCGTTTCGCACGTAGTGCTTCGTCAGGAGTCACGTGATGACGCTATCCCTGGAGTTTAAATAGGAAGTCGCAGCCCATGGGTTTAATGCTTGACGATCAAGTTAAAACAGCTGATGTTGGGTGGGGAAAAAGCCCCCAACACAAGAGAGATACCCGAGTCCGGAGACACTAAGATCTAAAGGTATTTTTAATCTGTCTTCCTTTAAAATAGACTTAAAATTGTGCAATGTCCTTTCAAAAGGTCTAACATTTGCTCCGACAGCAAATCCTTTGGAGTTTGAATTATTTGTAGACCTTCAGAAATATCTGAGGAAATTGACATTGCATAGACATTTTGCAAATTGTATGGATATGGGAGCTAATGTAGTGGAACCTTTACCGGTAGCTACTAACCTATATAGCGACCCCATTGAACAACAAGCATATAGGGATTTGGATAGTTTATTTCGAGAGAATCATACAGTCAAACTGTTGATGATGTTAGAATTTTCCATTCCGGGTATAAACCCAAATCGATATTCTATCCCTATCATTCTAGAGGACAATATGTCGAGTTGTTTGGCAAACTGATTGAACAAGAATTTAGGCAAATTTGCACTTTGGCTTCAAAAAACAAATATAGCCGTTCAAATATGACACCCAGTGAGACCCTATCAATAAAAAATCTGCGGGCAAATACCAACATCGTAGTACGCGAGGCAGATAAAGGGGGGGGTTGTCTTACAAGATAAAAAAGACTATTGTTTAGAAGCTGAGAGACTCCTGTCGGATACAAATTTGATAGAACAAACACAAATCGATTTTTTGGCTGCGATCCATAAAGTTTATACTAACTCACAACTATATTCTGTTTGAATCTGAATTTTATTTACAGATACTTGGTACCGCAATGGGTACCAAGTTTGCTCCATCCTTTGCCAATCTATATGGGGTGGTGGGAAAAACTTATTATTGCCCAGACATCTCCTCCACAGTTGATCATGTGGAGGAGATATATAGATGATATTCTCATTATCTGGGATGGCGACGAGACTTCTCTTCTTGATTTTATTGCACAGTTGAACATCAACACGTTTAACCTCCATTTCAGTGGGGAAAATAGTGACACAACAGTGCATTATTTGGATTTGGAAATCTTCATTGAATCAGAGCAAATATGTACTAAAACCTACTTTAAGGAGACTAATGTCAATTCGTATATCCATCCCTCCAGTTGCCATTTTAAACCTTGGATTACAAACATACCTTTTAACCAATTTGCACGTTTAAAGAGAAATTGCACCAATGAAGGGCAATTTCAAACTCAGGTACTCTTTCTGAAAGAAAGATTTCTACAGAAGGGCTATGACAAACATCTGATAGATTGTGCTATTTATAAAGTCAACGTTGTTAAAAGAACCAACTTACTAAAAAATAAGAATAAAAATAAAAAAAGACGCAAGTTATTTGACTTTAGGAAGGAAGTTTGCACCCAGATCTCACAGGCCGGGATAGATCCTATAATAGAGGAGGTTAAACATGCCGGTCCGATACAGAGTGAAGATTTTCCAGTGTTTATCACTCAATATAATGATAAACACAGGGCCATACAACAGGCAATCACTAAACACTGGAGGGTTCTCTCTCTAGACCCTTTGCTGGGTGCACAAATCCCGTCCAAACCAAGGATTGTGTACAAAAAAGCACAAAATTTAAAAGGAATAATAGCCCCTAGCCAATTAAGGTCCATTCCAAACACTGAGGGTACACTAAGATCTTATTTAGATTTAAAAGGCAATTATAAATGCAGTAAATGCAAGATATGCCCAAACCTGTTAAATAAGAAAGAGGTTGTTTCTTTTGCCACAAAACGCAGTTTTAAAATTAATCACTTTATAAACTGTTCCACTACCCATGTGGTTTATGTACTCCAGTGTAAATGTGGGTTACAGTACATTGGTAAAACCAAAAGGTGCATGAAGGTCTGGGTTATGGAACATATGAGAAATATTAAAAATGTGAAAAAATTAATTGATAAACACATGCCCTTAACCCACCTTTTAAAGCATTTTTATGATTGTCATCAGTGTGACCCAAGTGGTATTTATTTTATGGGCATTGAAGTTATTACTACTAATCAGCGTTTGGGCAATAGAGTACTACGTTTAAGTACAAGGGAACAATTTTGGATCTATACCATGCGAACTAGATTTCCACATGGCCTTAATGACTATATAGAGTTGGTTGCCTTCCTTAAAGACTAAATCATTTGGTCTTTACAGAATGTGTCTATATATCGGGGTTCCAGAGTTATACCCCAAGAGTTGGATCCGGGAATCAAGTGAGATTCTTGGATGCAGCCAAGCACATTCCTCCAAACAAACTCTGACTCTGGAAACACTCTTACGACTCACCACCAGGATTCCTGCTGCAGAATCTTGCAGACAAGGTAAACGGGCATGAAGGGGTTTATGTATACCTGCAATCATACATGGGATCCCTACTATAAAGAGGGGTCCCTAGTATAAGGAGAGGTGCCCAGATACATACCCCGGTACCCTGAACCTGATATAGAGGTTCAGGGGGTGCTCCATCTATGTGATAAAGCTGAGAGTGATTTATTGTGTGAAAAAGTTGAAAAGTTATTTCAAAAGTGTGCCATGAATGAGGCTAGTGAGTGTAGGCAACATATACCCTCACTCCATCCCTGACACCAGAACAGGGACTTATATATTTTTATAACATAGAAGACAAGGCACAGTATATTTTATTAAAGAGTTATATTTAATAGGTATATGTACTGATAACCTGTAAATGAACTGTGAGATTTCCAAGTCATGGATTCCGAGAGACCAGATGGCTACCAAGCTTGGTGCCTATGGGTCTGTGCAGGGTCCTGACTTGAAAGCCTCAGAGATGCCAAGGTGTTAGAACAGGAGGGGTACAGCAGTTCTGCTTGAGTACCCGCATCCTGGGCTAACATAGGGCTATCCGGCCACCATTTTCCAGAGCCCAGACTCTGTGGAACCTCGACAGCGGGTGGGCTCAGTATGCAAGTCTCTCTCTCTCTCTCTCGCGCGCGCTCTCTCTCTCTCTCTCACTTTGTCCTGCAAATTTATAGCTTTAAAAATAGCCCATGAATATGCAATTTTATGAGTTTGCCTCCTTTGCATACGCAATTGGCATATGGTGCAGAGTAGCACAGATGGTTTGAACATACGATAAAGGCTTAGTAAATACAACGAGAAACAAATCCTTGTGAAAACTTAAACTTTTGCTTGGAAAGGAACTTCCCAGTTTAATGAATAGACCCCAAGTGTATTTTTTTTAGGGGAAAACAATACATTGTGTCCTACTAAGACGTTCTAGTTAAGAGTTTGATATGCTTTGATTTTGTTTAAAAAAAAACATTGTTTTTTTTTTCTTCCAAAACTTGTTTTAAAAAATACAATATGTTGGGTTTATGACAGGTCAAGATTTTTCCTCAGAGCTTCAAAAAGTACTTAACTAGTGGGTTATCCCTTATGGCCCACTAATGTACAAGATATGTTGTATGGGGTTGGTGAGATAAGGGCAGTTGTTTTGCCAGAGATGGGATTAAAATATGGCTTTCTTGACATCTTTATAAACAGGATCCTTTTAATGTTACCTTCAAAGCATTATCTGGAGGGTTCTGCAAGGTTCAGGGGGCGTGACTAAGGCCTCGGACACAGTCAGCGCTTATACGCTGAACCGTGCTGCTGCTAGGCACTGAGCCCCTGCAGCCGCAATGAGAGCGGCTTTAGCAGGGGCTCGCGCACGCGTCCGCACGCTTGGGGAAGCATGTGTCTGACGGAGGTTTGAGATTTTCCTGCTAGCCGGAGCGCAGGGCCGGTCACGTGAGCGGTTCGCCCAATGAGGGTGAACCAGCTCCGTGATGTCACAGGCCCGCCCCCGACACGCCCCCGACGGCGCGCTGTGTAAGGCCAGGGAAAGCACCGCTTTCCCTGAGCCTCAGCGCGCCTTACCCGGACAAACTCACTATGTTCTAGGCCTAGTATTCTACCAAATAGTGAATTTATTCAAAATGAAAATATCATGTGATGTCATCTACTGTGCATAATAAGAGTTGCATATCTGTGATCGTTACAAGGAAACACATACAGTGAGGACAGACGCGTGAGGTCTAGAAGGTACAGTAGCCAGAGACAGATATCGATTTGTCATTCAAATTTAGGAGTAAATTGGTCATAATTAGTCTCATTACATTCGTCAAAATCATCTGAATCTATTTATATGAATCATGTGTGTCTAAGTATTAGAGAAACAAAGTTATGAGTGCATTACATATTGAGGCAAAGCTTTAAACATATTTTTAGGAGTTTTTTTATTTCTGTCGTAAAACAGTCAACCTGTCAGCTGACTTACGACAGGGGTGGGAAAAAAATTGTGTATATATGTAGTTATGAGTTATCAGAATTCAACAGAGGTGTCATATTTC